>NC_089746.1:3527387-3654887 GCF_040412425.1 Macrobrachium rosenbergii | reverse complement strand
TAATATACATATACACATATATATAAACTACACACACACATATATATATATACGAGTATATAAAATGTGTGTGTGTGCGTGTGTGCATACACTTCTAATAGCCACAACGACCTCTTTTTGGATAGGCTTCTTAGTGCAAAGCCTAAGACTAAAATAAAGAAACGAATGAATAGATTCTGACACCCGCGGCAGGATTAGAACCCGTACAGGTATGGCAGAATTAGTTAACCTTACCACGAAGGTGGCTATGAGCTTATTCCCGCTCTTACAAATATTTGTTCAACTCAGATAAATCTTCCTGGAGCTTAAATAGACTCATCCTCACATTTGCAGCATAATGTTGAAGCGGTTATTGATTTTTAACGAAAGAAATATATATATATACACACACACACACAATATACACAAAATCTACTGGTGATTTTTGGTTGTGGTGAAATCAAGCTAAACAGCCCCTTGTGAAAGATTGATATAATGCTTTTTTCGCTCATAATACATATCAGTCAAATAAAGATACATTTTCGCAAGAGCTGGAATAGGTTTATCCACATCATCACAAAAGGGTTTATATACAGAATCTAATTTTCGGTTCTACCAGATATATCGTGCGTTTTTAATGGCCACAGTGACTTCTCAATTTCTCGATTTCTACACACTTTTGGATAAGGTTGTCACTGGAAAACTATGAATCCGTCGAGTTGCTGTTTCTTCATTTGATATCATTGACCCTTTTGTAATATTCTATCGCTAAACAGCCACAACTGACATGTCCAAAAGATCACTGGCTAAACAATCTCTCCATGCATTCTGAACTTGGCTTAGAAATAGATCCAACTTCGCTTCGAAATCTTCATACACTCAGCTACCTTTGTTGATTGACCTTATTTCGTGACTCACCTCTTCTCTTATCCAACCATGATCCATTACATTTACTCCTAAATACTTGTACGAATCAGCCGCCTCTATTCGTCCACCTCCACTCAAAGCTTACCTTTCCAGGACCCCCGGATCTTTGACCCGTTGCTGTCGTTGGGAGGCTTGGAGGATAGCAGCTGAGAAGCAATGTCCTGGTGCTTTGATGACCTAACGAACTGTAGTCAGGCCTTTTTTTCTTCTCTCTTTGTAAATATGCCATTTTTATTCCATTCTTCTTTCAAAACAAGACTTCATGACGAATACCCTAATATTATGTATATACAGTATAAGCCACAAATATCGTTTAATATCGAATTCTCTATACCTTGGGAATAACTTACACTCAAGGGGAATTATAAATGATAAGTGCTTCTGGGCAGGTCGGCCCCGAATCACTTGTCAATTACAATTCCCTTTGGGTGTAAGTTACTGCCTAGCTATGGTGAATTCGATATTAAACGATATTTGTGGCTTAATGTTCGAGATTATAAAAAGGTCACGCGAGTATAAGTGACAAAATTCACACACATACATATATTATACAATATATATATATATATATATATATATATATATATATATATATATATATATATATATATATATATATATATATATTATATATATATATATATAAAGTACTTGACAAGTGAATATTATCTCTCTCTCTCTCTCTCTCTCTCTCTCTCTCTCTCTCTCTCTCTCTCTCTCTCTCTCTCTCTCTCTCTGAACATAGTTCCCTATCAGGACTTATAAGGATAATTATAACTATATTTCATTATATATATAAGAGTTAACTTAACCAGTCATTACACTAACCTTTTAGTTATTCATCTTAGAACACTTTTTGCTGTGCTTTTTTTTATGACAATAATCTTGTCCATATGTTATTCTGAAAAATAAGAATATTTAACAAAGAAATTTATCACTTTAGTTAGTAAATCTGCCACTATACTTGTCATCTCTTTTGCGAAAATTTAAGCATACTGTTTTCCTTCTTTCAAACCCTCTCTGTGAATAGCTCTAGAAACTTCTCTCATGCCAGTCGAGAGAAAAATGTTTTAGTATCAAAGACATCCATTTGCGTTTTGTCCCATATGCCGGTCTCTCTGAGAAAGTTTCTTTTACACCATAATCTCTTATGGACGTTAACATGTATCCGTAACACCATTAGTTGTATTTGCTGTATTCCTTTGCCTTCTTAATTTCATTTTCATTTATTTCATCCACTAATGAATTTCCTGTTCAAAATCAAGATCGCTATCTTTCAAAAAAAGACTTGTGCAAAATTCCCGAGCCAGTCACGCTCACCATGTGAAGTCTGAGCGACTAATTCATTACACAAACATTCATATGGGCTGCTGCCTTTTTAAAGGTAGCAACATTGCTCCACCCCTTGTAGGGCCACCATTGACGGAGGGCACCAATCCTGATTGAATTTGAATTTTTTCGCATCATGAATAATGATCCACAGACTACAACCTCTGACGCATCCCAGATTCTCCCTTCAGATTCATCCAATAAAAAATTAATAAACTTAAATTGCTTGAAAGTCCCTTGAAGTAACAAAAGCAAAAAGAGAACTAAACTTAGACAGAATCCAACCTTGATCCATTGTATCTCACAACTTGGAAAAGAGAAATAGAGTTTTCAATTTTAGAAAGTGAAAACCAAATATCAACACTGAGACTTGAAAGGTATCTGTTAAATAGACATTCAACAGCAGAAATAACTCTCGTACAAATAAAAATCAAAACAACATTGCTAGAAGCAGCCATCAAAATTCAATCTGAATAATCATATTGCCCAGTATAGCCGAGTGGGGTGGTGGAAAAAAAGTGTAAAAGATTTGGCATGAGAACTCTTATTGTCCCCTACACCAAAATCAACCTCCAGCCACCTAAACATATGGCTACTTCCAAGATGGCTGACACTTTTCCAAAATGGTGGAAAATTGCTCTATATTGAATATTTCCATTCCATAAGCCCGCAAAAAAATGCACACTGTCCTTGTAAAGATTGTGAATTCATATTTTGGTATTCTTACTGCCATTAAGAGATCATCTGAACACCCCTGTCCAATATGGCCACCAATTTTAGCAAGTGAAGCTAATCCAGAGTTGTAGCACTTGCACATGCCACGGCAGTCCTTCATGCATCCACACTTACTGTAGTTCTAGGCAAGATTCTGTTACTGCTGTCTTACAATTCCATTGGATGAGGAAAGGGGATGTTCATGTTTAAATTGAGCTGGTGGTACATTTGTGTAATATTCGGGTAGAGAATAACTTTTTTTTCTTACTTTCTTCCACTTTGGATGAAGTGGGCCAAGTTTCTGACCTCATCCTTGTTATCAACACCTGGATGCTGAAAAAAAGACATGTTTGTCCCATGGAAGGATGCTTTGTGCTGTTGTGGCACTGGGATTAAGGTCCAAACTATCAACAGAGCAAGTTGTAAAGAGGACTTTTTTTTTTTTTTTTACTGTAGATGGACAAACTACTTCTTCCTCCACAGCCTTTGCTACAACTGCTTCTCCCAACCCTTCTGTCAATTCCAGAACCCTATCATAGCTGATGCCTGATTCCATGTTGATGAAGTGCATCAATTAACCGACGATTTCTGGTTTTTGTAAAGACCTGAAGACCAAGGTATATTGGAAACGGAGATTCTCTGGTAACTGCTGAAGATGCTGGAGTCTTCCAACAGTTGAATTACAAAGTTGTACTAAAGCTACATCAGCAGATGATGATCCATATTTAAGATGGGATTTTATATCCCTACCATTTTGCAGCACACTTACTAATTCCAGCAGATCTGGTGGCCCAGATTTTCTTCTAGTGTCTGCAATTAAAGTTCCATCAAATTCTGTCTCATGATCAAGGATCTGCTTCCTCAATATCTTAGCTGATTTGCCACAATTACTGCATCGTTGTAGTCACAAGCCGTGGCTAGGGCTTCGCCTACTTTCCCCTTGTAGGCAAGCCAAAACTCTCTTCCCTTTTTGAAGCCCTCCAGTTCTTCGATACAGGAAAATATCTGTTCTTTCAACAGTGTTTAGTGCACAAAGGAAGCATCAACATTTAGTGGTTCAAGACTTTGTTTGTACAAACCTTAAAGTTCTACCATCACGAAATAGCAGCACCCATCTGTAGTGAACTGCTTCTTTTGTATGCACATCTCAAGCTCAGCAAAAGCATGGGCACGTGCCTCTCGTCTGTACTGAACATAATCATCTCCAATTTTCTGGGAATTCAGCCAGGCTCTTTCCCTGTTATAAAGGCCCGTCAGACAAGATGGGTGATACATTTGGTCGTGGGAAACAATATCTCCAGCACTAAGCTTGGCCGAAAGTTTCTCATCCACCACGTTGATGACACATCATTGCAGCTTTGCATGTAAAGACAATGTCGTGGCCAATATGAAATCTTTGATTGGTGCTGGGTTGTCACAAATACAGCAAATTTCTTCTTTCTCGGTCTTGAATACGTCTGCATCTTCTCTACCTGCCTTTTAGGTACTTTTTGAATTTTTTACACATGCGCCACAATGTCTTTTGTCTTGCACAATGACTTCCTTTTCCTTTCCAGTTTTGTGGTTTTGAACTTGAGCATACATAATTCATGATATTTAGCTTTGTTTTCTTCAAGGATCTGCTGGATTTTGTCACCTTTGTCAAGCCTTTTGGGATCAAATGGTTTAGGCATTGCATTTAAATTGTAAAATCAGGAATATTTTCAGCAAGGGTAACATAGCCAGCACCAGATGAATCCACTAGTCTTTCATGTGTGTCCTCTTAGCACAAGCAACAAAGCTTCCAGGTAGTCTTTCTGTCTCCCTTTAGGAAAGACTTCACTTTCCAGGACTGATTGATTGATTATGTCTACTAAAACTGGCGTCACGACTTCTAGGTTATTGATGCAGTAATAAATTAAAATAGGAAACTTAAAAATAAGTAAATTTAAAAGGAGTTTCATATGAGAAATATCTAAAATCATATATATAAAATCATAAATAAATTTAAAAGTAGCTTCATATACGAAATATCTAAAAACATATATATAATCATATCTATTCACATATATTATCTATACATACACACGTACTGTATATGTATACAATTTAAAGTTTGTTGAGGAGGCCTGCCTCCCTAACAAAGATACATAACTGCTTTATATTACAATCCTCACCGAGAATTGTAGCGAGGATAAAATGCCCTTCTCTGTCACTTCCCCAAGAGAGGAACCTTTGTCTTAGATTCCCCAGACTGAGATACTCGACCAGCAAATGTCTCATGGTCAAGGGCACAATACAGTTGTCGCATAATGGAGGATTTTTCCATGACATCAAGAACCCATGAGTGAGTCTTGTATGTCCAATCCTTAGCCTGCACATAGTTTCTTGTCTCTTTGGCACATAGGAATATGACCAAGGAGATATTGATGACGTAATACTGCAAATTTCTTTATTTGTTGCAATATTTTCCCAAAAGGACTGCCAAAACTCTTTAATTTTCTAACCTACTAGAGGATATTCATCCATATGGTAGTGGGTATCTCCTTGGTTCCAGAGAGGTGACTGTTGACTCAGCAAATTGATCAGCTTGCTTGTTCCCAACCAACCCAACATGGGAAGGCACCCAGAAAAAATTTCCTTCTTTATCTCTTCTTTTCACAAACAGAAGCCATTCTAATATCTCTAAAAACACTGAGTTTAAAGGGTTAAAACATTCTAATGACTGAAGAAATCTTCTAAATTGACAAAATAGAGTAAAACTATTTCCATTCTGAGTTAAAATTTTCTTTAAGGCCTTTAAAACTGCATGCATTTCTGCTGTCAAAACAGATTCAACAAATAATCTCCCGCTTCTTTCTACACCAGGGAAGGCCACTCCAAAGACAACACCAGCATCTGACTTTGAGCCATCTGTGAAACTGCTACAGAGTTATAATGTTAAGAGGAATGATCTAAAAATATTGATTTCATTGCCTCACTGGACATTTCTGCTTTTGTTGAATTAAAATATCTACAGAATTTTACCACTGGAAGGTTGGGGGGTGGCCACATGAGGCTAACCGAACACCTAGCTGGTAAAATCCCCATCCTTGGCAATGTTTAATTGCCTGGTTATACATTTTACTCTAAAAGCAAATGGTTAAGTTGCTTGGGGGTGATTTTCATTAAATTACCAATGCTTTTCATTGGAATTCTCTGCCCATGTATGAACAGATCTGGATCAGAATGGAATCCTCTTATACAGCAAAAGTGCATAGTTACCATTTTACTAGCTGAAAACCTAAATCCATTCATCTCAGCCCACTTCACTGGGGGAATCATTTTGGATACCCCATTGATTGCTACAACAAACAAGGTTATGCTTAGAACACATCCTTGTGGCACTTCTTCTTCTTGGCTGAATGCATTTGACGTTGTTGCTCCAACCTTAACCTGAAATAACCTGTTTTTGAAAAATGCCTTCATAAAAAGAGGCAAATTGCCTCTCAGGTTACAATCATACAGAACCCTCAGAATGCCATATCTCCATGTTGAACAAAGAAAACAGTGATGTGATGCTGTTTGTTCGCAAAACGCTTCAAATACTGAAGATTCTATTCGAACCAACACATCAGCTGTCAAGTGCATACTTCGAAAACCACACTATGTAGACAACAGATATTTACCAAGTTCCAAGTACCACATCAAATATGTGTTCACCATTTTTTCCATGATCTCAGACAGGATGTCAGTGCAATGGGACAATAATTCTCTGTCTTGAATGGGTCTTTCCCTGGTTTCATGAATGGCAGTAATTCTAACATCCAAACCTTAGGGAAGATATGTTCTCCGAAAATTCTGTTAATAAGGCTTAATATGAAAAATCTGGTATTTTTGGGGTATGCTTAATCACTGAATATGTTATATCACCCAGTCCAGGAGCTCATTCACTACATTTATTTAAGTCTGATTCAAATTCTCTCATAGTAAAGGTACATTGTACTGTTCATTCCTTGATGTATTAAAACTAATTTCTGAATGTTCCATTACCCTTCTTTGAGTTGAATAGAGTCTGTCATCATTTTTCTTTGCAACTTTAGCAAAATGTTTAGCAAACTCATTTGCCACTGACTGGGGATCTGTTACTTCACTACCATTGATCTTGACAACTGGAGGTTGACAAGAGTCAATTTTCCTGCTATTTTTCTAACTCCCATCCAAACTAAAGTCAGGATTATTTTTGAATTTAGTGAAGATATGAAAATTGTCCAAGATTCATTTTGTGCCATTTTAATTTCCATCAGGAAGTGAGCTCTTGCTTTTCAAAATTCAATACAGTAATACTCACATTTTCGTCTGTGATATCTGACTTGGCATTTATGAGTCCACCAAGAAACTGGTAGGCAGATAAATATGCCTGAAAGTCTTGGGTACTGACTGAAGACCAGCCGAAAATCTAATTGTATTGATGAAATCAAGAGCATCATCTACAGTGGGAAAGTCATCAGAGAGACATCTACTGAGCTGTGTTCCTAGAATGTTGCCCAATCAGCTTTACCAATGTTATATTAAGGTAACCTTGAAGATGGAGGATTTGAAGCTAAATTCACTACTACTAGAAAACGGTCGCTGGTAAATCTATCATTTATCACTCTCCAATTGAAATCTATAAGGCAGTCATCACTGCATATAGATAAGTCAATTGCTGACAATGTACCTGTTTGAACATGAAAATGTATAAAATCCCGTGTTGAGGATTTTCACATTGTCACTCTATGATGGAATACAGGCAATTTCCTCTTTGACTGGTAATGATATCACCCCAAAGAAGGTTTCTACTATTCATATCTCCCAGAATAATAAAGGGGCATGGTAGCTGTTGGATAAGGAATTTAAATTCATCAATGGGGAAGACTTCACTAGGTTTATAGATAATGAGAGCATACTGTATATTTTCTTTGCAAATGGATCTGCACACCTGTCATCTGCAGTGTAGACTGGATACTAATAAGATTTTGTGGGGTGTCATTACAAATATATAAAACTGCACCCCTATGGCTTCCAATATTTTTGTTATAAGGGGTGTACCATTCCCCTTATAACATAAATACTGGAAGCCATAGGGGGCTCATGGACTCGGACACATTATTACCAATCATAGCCTCCTGCAAAGCTATACATACAGGAGACACTTCTGATATGAGCAGCCTTAGTTCTTCCCATTTAGCTCTTAATCCCTGATAGTTCCACTGGAGAAAATAAATGAATTTTGCTTATATTTTGAGGCCATTAAAATGGAGCCCCTTTTCAGTGATTTTATTTTACTGCCTTCCTCCTGTTTTTTCTTGGAAGGAGACTGATTATTGATGGTCGCCTTCCATTTCAATGATGATGATCATGGTGCTGCTTCCATGGAGGAGGAAACTGCCACAAATGACAAAGCCTTCCCAGTTTCATGGACGTCAGGCACCTTTAAAGGCATCTCCATGACAGAAATTTCCAGCTCAGGAGCACCAGATGAAGCTGGCACTGCCTGAGGAGAGGTGGGAGAGTCAGACACAACTGGTGTATCCTCTGAAGCACCAGGAGCACCAGTCACGGTTGGTGTAGGCTCCAGAGAGACATACACCAGATATAGATAATGAAGCCTCCAAAGAGCCAGGAGCGGCAGGTACAGCTGTCATAGCCTCCAAAGAGGCCAACACACAACTGGTGCAGCCTCCAGAGAGGCAGGAGTGCCAGGCATATCTGACACAGCCTTTGAAGAGGCAGGAGCACCACAGACAGGTGGCACAGTCTCCAAAGAGGCAAGGGCGGCATAAATTTCTAGTGCAGCCTTGGAAGAGGCAGGAATGCCAGAAATTACTGGCGTAGCCCCTGAAGAGCCACGAGTACAGGCTACTACAGATCTTCCTTTTACATTACCAAAAGAAGCACCTCTGGTGGCATTTACAGTTCTTCTTCAGTTAGCTGCAATGGTAGAAAATGAAATTCCTGGTTTAACATACTGGCTTAAAACTTTTTGTTTAGCCTGTAAATGTTATGTGTTCAGTTACCTGTAGTGTCTGGATCTTTTTCCATGATGTACACATTACAATTTTGTGAAGATGGATGATCATCTCCACAAAGTATACATTTTGCTTCTTTATAACATACACCATGCTCTAGTTCACTACACTACACATGTGGCATGCTTGCCTTGTAGTTTCTGCCTACAAGACCCTAACATATCACCATATTCTTAACAATTAAAACACCTCCTAGGTCTTGGGATATATTGCTTAACCTTAAAATGTAACCATGCTGCTTTTAATACATAAGGTAAGTAGGTCGAATTGAATGTAATTATTAAATTTGGAAGTGGAACGAAGGCTCCATTGATCTTTTTCATTCTTTCAGTTCTAATCACGCCTTGATCTTTCAATTCCTCTACAAGTTTCTCTTCTGAATATGTCATCAGTTGGGGTGCAAATGTCATTCCATTGGAGTGGTTCCAAAATGCATGTCCTAAGCAGTCTACTGTAACTCCTCCTGGATGCAATAATACTTTTAATTTGTCATTTTCTTTTGTTGAGGTCGATTCCCCAGTCAGTTTTCCTTGGCCTTCAGATGACATGTTAGGCTCTTGGCCACAACGCTTCACAATGTCTCTGTACACATTAAAAATATCACAATTAAAATCTTCCAGATTACAGATCAAATACTTATCATAAGAGGTTTCAAATATTCCTGGTCCTATTTCACATACATTACTGGTCAATTTCCCTTTGCTCCATGCTGGAGCATTGGGTTCCAGCGTAATTACACTAGGTGGTTTCCTAGCCTTTCCCAAACACCGTTTGTCAGAGGAGGGTGCAAAGGTCGTCATCTGTATCAAAAGGTTATCATCAAGGGCCCAGGGGTACTCGATACTTTATTACTACTCATAAAGTTCAAATAAAAAAAATAAGTAAACCTGAAATTCTAAAAAAGACATCATTAGCCTTCCATCACTTTTAATCTTCCAACACCAGCACCAGTGAGAGCTGACTCCCAAATGTCTGCCCCTTACCATATCCCACAGAGGATGGCACAACACAATTATGGTGGCCCAAGTGTAAGCCAAACCCGCTTGTTGGGACTGACAGTATTACAAGACTATAATTATCCCCACCCTAATCATATTATGGGCAAACAGGACAGAATGTCCAGAGTCCTATCCCCAGAACCAGACCACACTTGGAACCCATGGCCCAACTCTGTAGAATAGTTCCGCCCTTGAGTTATTTATGTGATACCTCTCAAGTCAAAACATTATCGGGTAATTGATGATCCTAATACAGCTCCCACTATTAGCTTTGGATATAAACCCCAGTCCAAGCCACAATACCTTTTCCTATTTATTAGGTCATATAAGTTTTACTAAAAGTGAAAAGTTTCCCAAGACTAATCCAAATCATTATGTAGTAATATATAGGACTCTTGGACTCGAACCTGGGAATAAATGCCAAGGGTTCAAGAAACCCCCTCACCTCATCAAGGTGGTCCCGTGATGAAGGGTTCAATTTCGAAGGTTGTGCTGCCACTGCTTTTCTTCTATAGGGTGAAGGTTTACCCTTTTACCACGTATTCAACATATATGCACTTGAGATATGGAATACAACTAATTTCTGATATGTTATAATCCTATCATTAGCTCGATCATTCATCCAATGCTATTTAATTCCTGTGTGATCTGTACATCTTTAAGAAGACTACAGCCCCATCTGCTTTGGCTTGGCTTTCCAGCACTGGTACATCCTGTCAATTCAGGTGTGGCTATTTAACTTTGAACTGGGGCTGGTTAAACAGCATTTGGAAGCTAATGACATATATTTACCATTAGCTAGCATTGAACCCCATGCTGAGTTTCACATCTACAGAGTCAACCAGTGTGTCCTGGTAGTACTCTGACACTACATAGACCCAATTACCTATTTTTTTTTTGTAATGAGGATGAAAATGAGGTAAGAATGGCTTAATTCATTTCTAACCTACAAAAAATACACTTATCAAGATGAAGTTGCCACAAACCCATGTATTACCAGAACTTTTACCTCCTATACAAGCTCAACTACAAATATTTGGCTTTTTGGAAGCCATTTTATATATAGCGACAGCCATCTTGGATGTTTCTAGGCAACAAAATTACGCATCTCAGTGATTAGAGGCTTGCTTTCAATATCTTAACCTAAACAGAGTGATTGATGAATTCCAGTGATTAAACAATTAAATGTCAATTTTTATATATCCACAGAAAGCCATCTTGAAAACCTGTCGGCCATCCTGGAAAATGGAAAAATTCCGTCTAGCCAAAGGTTGATTATGAGCAAGAAAGCCATGAAGAATTGTTGTGCTGAATTTCATGCTAGTATCACCATTTGCACTTTTTTCTTATTATTTTGGAGTTAACCGCCGCTCTAATAACGGTGAACCCAATAAAAAAAATTAGTAAACTTTATTAAAAATGATACAATTATCTACAAGATTGCGAAATCCTTAATATTCCGAGTCCGAAAAATAAAGAAGCCTCTTTAAAACTAGCAAAAATTAAATTTGAAGGAGAAGACGTTCCATTAAAAAATTAAAATATTAGGTCAAAAGAGAGAAGTACCTAAGCCCTTAAAATGCAAAAATGGCAGTAAATATGGCCACACAAAAAAAAAAAAGAAGAAACCACAGTAACTCCAGGTGTGCATGCTGTGGATCAAATAATCGCACAACAAAGTGGAACTGTGGTGAACCAACTTGAATAAACTGTGGTCAAAATCACCATGCAAGATCTAAAGTGTCCATGTTACTTACATGTACAACATATAATATGCACACTTCAAGACAGAACTGGGATGTCCATAAGAGAAGCTAACTGGGACAAAGTTAGAGGGTTTAATGGTCAAGCGAAAAAACTGTTTATAAAATCATAGCCAAAAAAAGTAATCGAAATGCAAATCATGTAACATGAAATTGAACGAACACACATACAGAATAAAATGTTAAAAACGATTAAACGAAGAAAGAAAAGTCTAAAAAAATATAAAATTAAAGACCCAAACTCATATGACACGCGATCACAAGTGGAAGTTGAAGTAATTATCGAAAATATCACAGAAAAATTAGAAAAACCACCAAACAATAATTCTGAACGTCAAGATAATAATAAGGGACCCTGAGAAAGAATTCCTCCTAAAAGCAAGAAACAAAATACTAATGACCATAATGAATCTAATCCATCTTTCTAATCAAAATAAAAGCATACAAAATGACAACAACCAATATCGAGACACAAACAAAATTAATCCATCGATATCTTTCTTTTCTTTCTTTCTTTCTTTCTTCAAATCTTCAGCTGAAAACCCTTATGGACAGAGTCAACAGACTATAACCCGAGACGGATCCTATGGGAAATCAGATTGCAAATAGAGACAAGTTTTAGGAAAACCTGACAAATAATCAAATATCAGGGAATTGAAAGTAAGACCGATAAACCTGCATGCAGGAAATGTCTGTGGAGAGCTGGAATGAATTTTCTCCTCTCTTAAACATTTGGAGATCAAAAGGCTCCACACCCGCACTAGGCAAACTATTCCATATTTTAGCTGTAGCGAAAATTAAACTCTTAGCAAGCTTAGTCATATTAAACCTGATACTAGAAAACGACACTGTTTGCAGCAGCACCCTGACTTGTTTTGCAAGCAGAACAGCTGAGCTTAGCAAAGAAGAGTGCAGAGGATGCTTGTCGTTGTAGTACACTTTATGCAACACACACAACGAACTCACTTAACGTCGGTGCCACAAGTCAACATCAAGAGTTGGCAGAATAAACTTTACTAATGAGAGTCAGCACCTGAAGACAACACTGGAGAACATTACTCCAAACAGGGACGAAAAAAGTGTTAAAACACTTCAGCAGAATAGCTTGATCACGAAACAATCCAAATGTGAATCAGGATGCAAAGGCAAAGTGTTCTGGATCGATTAGCAATCATACATTGAGTTTTAAAAGGATTAAGCTTCATGCCCAGGAGCCTACCCCACTCATGAACCACAAGTACTAAACCAGTCAATAGAGGCCCTACTCCAAAATGAAGAAATACCAGAAGAATAATAAACCTCAGATCAAAATAAATATGTAATCAACCCATCACCTGTACTTGCCGCAACAAAAATTCATAGATAAAAAAAGAGACAAACACATGACGACATAAGCCAATGTAATGGATGCTTACTGAACTCTTTAATAAAAACAAGAAAATAACAAAAGATAGCAAAATAAACACAATAAGACTTCCATATAGAAACAGAGAAACAACTGAAATAAAATTCACCGAAAAGGATGCAAATATATCAACCATTTGATACCTTATAAATAAAAACATGCAAATGGTATCGAAAAATGACTACAAAAACTGAAACAAAATATAAACAGGAAACTAGTACTGAAATGGTTAAACCAAGAGTACTCAACCAATCACAAAATTTGAAGTTTTTAAAGAAAAACAAAAATATAACTCTACTTACGAAAAGATAAATAAAAAACATCAATTCCAGTAAAACACAAAGATCGGACCACTCTTGTATAAAGCATTCAGCAGTTATAAAATCCAATGGAACTAAATGATCTTACGACCAGAATACACCTTCGGAGATATTCAGCGTCTCCTCAATGACTATGAACCCTTAGCATTAAAACATGTAAACAAACCCGTACCACCAATAGGCAATTTTTGCTGCTACCAGGAACGCAAAACGAAGATAACTCAGGAATTGCAAAATTTATATACTGTATATGTATATGCATATGCATGTATGTGTATATATATATATATATATATATATATATATATATATATATATATATATATATATATATATATATATATATATATATATGTATATATATAATTGTAAATTAATATTTGTAAATTGTTTGAATCATGGTTTCCTTAACAATTTAAGATAAAATCATTTTCAATAATACTAATTTACAGGTTTCAGCAATCAAGTTGTCAACAACAAACAATACCTACACAATCTGCAAGTTACATGATTAACCAAGTAAAATTATGATTTAAAAAACTTACAAGTATTAGGAAGTAAAAAACTCCACGGGCCTCTTTTAATAGTGGCAATTTCAATGCCCATAGCCCTATTTGAGGTTACAGTTGTATATCACCAGACGTCACTGCAAATGTAGTAGAACAGTCATGAATTCAAATTTAATTTGTGCTGTCTCAAAGACAACGAGACAAAGACATATTTTTGAAAAACGCCTGGGACTTTTTCATCAATGTATATCACACTTTGCTCATCCAACAAAATAGACAGATTTAAATGGGACACAGGTGATGACCTATATTCTAGTGATAGTTTTCAATTTTAAATTCACTTATACAAAATAAACCCACTAAACATATTCCTCATTACAATATTTATGAAGCTGACTGGGAAATGTACCAATAACACACACGACAAATCCGGGCATTTGATCGTGTAATAGACGTCAGTGAAACTAATAACCGTATTAGAAACTATAAAAATGCCACTGATAAAGCCTTACCCAACAGAATTTGATTAACTGAACCCGGTATACATCAAACCCACTGCAGTGCTGAGTAAAAAAATTAAACGGGGAAGAGTAACATCATGGAAACAAAATCTATCAGGCATCTCCAGCAATATTCCTATACAAAAAAATCAGGAAAATAAATGGGACATTTGTCAAATCATCAAGACAAGCTATTTCAAAATATGGAGACAAGATCCTTATTCCCCAAACAAAAGCAACACATTTGGTGAAAATCTTACAACCATTAAGCATAAAAAAAAACTAGATGAACATTTTCATAAAATAACAACTAAAACGAAGTCTAACCCACTTAAATTTGAAACGAAAAAATATATAAATTATGAAAATTTAGTATGGAAGAATTACATCTTGTCCTCTCCAACTGTAAAAAGTTTGTTCCTATTAACACTATTAGCTCTAATAAGTCATACATTTTACTTTATAATCACCTGTGGCTCAGAAATTTGATCCCTGAAGAATGGCGTAATTCCCTAATTATTCGCATTTCCAGACCAGGAAAAGACCCAAGTAATGTACACAATTGCAGGGCAGTTTCACTAACAAGTTGCTCTTCTTGGATATTTCTAGGGAAAATGGTGAACCGCAAAAAAACAGATCCACTAGAGATTCACTGGAAGATCACGTCTATTGAGCATTTGAAAGCAAACATAACAATCCAGCTATTTTTCTGATATTCAGAAAGTCTGATACCACACGAAGTTACTCACTACTAAAAACATTATATAAAATAATATACGACGTCACTTGCCATTTTCATTAAAAACTTTATAACATACTTGACCTTTCAAATCCGAACTGGTGGTATTTACTAGATTTTCTCACTTAGAAACAGTTATACAAGGAAGTGTTCTGAGTAGCCCTCTCTTTACACTCGCAATAAAAGGCCTCAGTAGTCAACTACCAGTTAGAGTAAAAAATATTTACAAGGACGATTTTACTGTTGGACAGTTTTACTGTATACCACATAGCGTCAAACATAAGATATGCTGAACGTAAAATAGACACATGTTCTTTAAACATGCAAAGTGGAGAAAATGAAGAAATTGACTTATAAGATTAGACGTCAAATTTGATAAAGAAATTATCTTGTCCAGTTTGGTAAGCTGACAGACCAGCCTTGACATCGCTATACAAAGCAGCTGTCATGTCTATTCTAGACAATGGCTGTCAGTGACGGTTTAACCTTGGATACAACTGTAAAGAAAGACTGGATCCAATCATAACGAGGGATTGCAGAATATTCACTGGAGCTTTAAAATCTTCCTCAATCTCTTCTAGCCAAGTGGAAAGTGGTGAGTCACCTCTACTTCTCCATCGTCACTTTTAATGCTTAGTGCAGTAAAATACAAAAAAGGAAAAAAATTTAATCAATCACTCACACCTTTCCCAATCAGAGACAAAAGACTGCTTCATTCAACAAATATAAAATTTTCTCCAATAATACAACTGACTCCGTCTTACATTATGCATAAACAACATGCAGTTGAACAAACCATACCAATTTTCCTTGCCAAAAAATTCTTTTGTTTTCACAGCAGAATTATGTGCTATAGAATCAGCCATTAAAATTATGAGATATACCATTAAATATGCAATTTTTATCGACTCTAAAAGTACTAAAGAAACCCTTCAAAATTATAATATAAAAAATACACGTGCACAGCAGGTTACATTTTCTTTTCACAAATTATATGACGATGATACAAATGTAGAAATACACACACACACACACACACACACACACATATATATATATATATATATATATATATATATACATACATACTTATATGTATACATGTGTGTACGTACGTATGTGTACATATGTGTGCGTGTGTTTTTATATATAATCAATGAACATGGTAGCAACTAATTGTGTAATCACTCAACTGTGGCTGCTTTGAGCACACCATGATTCATAAAGCAAGTACTATTGAGGTGGGTCTTCAGATTTGGAAATAAGCGTAAGTCACAGCATGCCAGGTCCAGAGAATTATGGCTGATACAGTATCTCTCCCAGTTGATAACCTGGCACAGCTGATGGGCAATAAGTGCCACTGACTGAAACACTGTCACAGAATAATAAAGAAGGTTACCTACAACTTCCCTTCTTGTTTATTGGCTAGGTGACCTATAATAACAGTTTGAAAGGCAAATTGGCAATGTGGAAGAATAGGTAGGTGTCCACTCTATTGATGCAGTTCGGATTATGAGCACAGACCCAAACTGAATCTCTGATATGATTTTGCTTCTTGTAAGGATTGGCATTCTCAGTAACTCAAAAAGTACTATGGTTATGGCCCCTGTTTCCACTATTTGATGAACTGCCGCCCTCCCATTGCCAATCACAATATTCTCCACATATTCAATGTTTTCTGCAGTGAATGATATCAAAGACTTGCCAGACCTGGGATCATCCTTGTGAGATGACATGCCATGATAGCTCTGCACCCCGCCTCTTGGCAATGAAATATGAGGAAGACAGGCTTGGTACATGTTAATAGTGTGAATATGAATCTCTGATACTGACAGTCTCCAGCTTCCAGCTTGCAAAATTGTATGACGACTTTGCATTTTCATTTTCATGCTGATTCAAGTCTGAAAGGTACGTGCATAACTGAAATTTCTAGTTTTTAATACAAGAGAATGGGGCCTCCAACCACAAAGTGGCAAACATAGATACGGTTGCCAACTGGAAGACAAGCCAACAATTTTTTTTACTGCTCCTCAGACATGAAGGGTATATTAAGTACATCTAGATCTGGGGAATTTCGAAGGAATGGTGAGAAGCATTATTATTCTCGCGTATATGGGGAATGAAGACAGAGACAACTGTAAAAAACTAATTCGGATATTTTCAATCATCAAGTTTAAGTTTGTAAGCAAGCGTGCAATGGTTCAATTTTCAAATCCCACCAATCAGGATATTAACTACCACCAATCCATTATGCAACAACTGCATCACAAAGCTTTGTCTAACTGTCTAGGAAAGATGTTAAACCAGCAAGACTGCAAGCCCCTTCCTCATGCCTGAAACCATGGTGATAAGTTCATTACTACTTTACATGACTTACGGTTACTGTTGGCAATTATTTTGATAATTTTCATTTGTCTGCAATAATAATGGATTGGTGAAAAGGTACAGTGAAAAATTATAAATCCCGCGTACTGCAAAGACTATTCATACACGGGATGCAAGAGAACACTGATTTATTGTTGAAATTTGATATGCTTTTTTGATACATGTGCGGATGGAAATAAGGTGTTGTAGACCTCTTGATTCATGTGACGCCAGTGATGTATAAACAAATTGTTCCGACGATGCTCTGTGATTACCTGCCTATCTTACCAGTTACATCTAGTAGTGGAGTGCAGGCCACACAGGTTACCCCCTCCAGGCTATATGGGCAATATCATGACGGCAATAAATACGTGACTGTTCCAAATTGTGTAAATATGGGAATGGCAATGATTCACGGAGATAAAAAATAACCTCAAAACTAAGCAAAAAAGGAAATCATCGTTGCTTTTACAATATGTGCGACCATTCTACACCGTTACTAAGCTGTGTTCTCGGCGCTGAAATAGTACTACATCATAAGAGATGGTGTTAAAACCAAGAATGCGTATATACCATCTAAAAGATAAGTAGATAGATAAAAAGATATATACACAGATTGATAATTTATGAACATTAAGCCGAAAATATCATATAATATCCCATTCACTATACCTTGGGAATATGTTACGCTCTAGGGGAATTACAAATAACAAGTACTTTGTCCATGGCAGGATTCAAACTAAGGCCTGCTTTAGATGTAACGATAGACAGGGGCAGTGTGGCAGCTATTATTATTATATTATACGCTTTTGTTTAGCTTACTTTTTTGTCTGTTTGTTTGTTTGTCTGAGTCAAATCTTGTAACTCAATTTTCGACCTGTTCCCTTCATCTGATGGACTTGAAATTTTGCATGGTTACCCAATCCCGGTGACAATACAACGTTACATGATCAGTAGGTCAGCAGTGACCTCTCCCAGTATCTCAGGATTTGTACGAAACTATTCGGATTTTTCATACCTTCTTTGACTCGGTAGAATAAGTTAATAACCCTACAGATTTTCAAACCTTCTTTAGCTCCGCCGGATATCAATTTCGTTAGCTACAATCATAAATCGGTTACATTTTCTGTCAAAATTAAAAAGTATAAAATAAAAAATATAAAAAAAAAAATTTAAAACACCCTTGTATTAAAATGCACTCAAAATGTAAAAAATAATTTTTTTGAGGTACACCAGATTTTTCATACAATTAATCATGTCTACAAAAATAAATATATATTTTTTATTTCTTGTAACATTTCCTTCCATGTTTGGCGCCGACGCTTTTATTTTTGTAGACATGATTAATTGTAAGAAAATCCTGGTGTCTAAAAAATTATCTTCTACATTTTAGTGCATTTAAATAAAAGCGCATTTAAATTTTTTTCTATATATTTTTATTTCATGGGCAGTCACCATACTTGTCTTTTCTCCAGCTGCATCTTGCGGTGTGGTTCTTGGTTGTCTTCCTGAATTTATAGTGGTAAAAATGCAAGGCATGTGGGTGGGGGCGCCCCTTTTGTTGAGGCTTGGATACGCATGTTTACATGATGTTGGCTTCTTTGACCTCATAAATTCTGTTAGAAGTATGATCCTAGGCTTTGGAGGCCTCCTGCAACTCATCTGCTCCATTTAATAAGTCTGCCATGGGCGTACCTTTGTTTTTGGCACGGATATGAGTTAGGAGATGGTGTGGAACCGGGCAGATGGTTCAGTCATCGAGAACGGGGACAAGTGGAAATTCACATTTGCAGTTTCGTCTGACGACGTTTCAGATATGCTTTTTTATTTCTAAGTGGTAGATTCGGCTATATTTAGTCTGTTAGTCACCAGGATTTGGTGCAGGAACGGAGTTTTATATCTACTGTGTAGCTAGTCAGGGCCTGAACACTGTATGTAGACCATTAGTGGCCATGTTCCGGTAGGCAAGGCCGTCCGTTAGTCACAAGGGATTTAGTGCACGTTCCATTCTTATGTCTACGATCTGGAAGACAACCAAGAGCTTTCAAGGAAAAAGCAAGCCAGGGCAAAATGCTATAATGAGTGCATTAGTGACTGGCTTTTGCTAGGCAGGGCATGGGTGAAAATCAGTCTACCAGGTAGCTTCAGGGGTCACCAATGTTAACTTTAGTCTTACGTGGGATGCACAAGGTACATCGATTTATTGTCGAGGTTTTAATTGCTTATGATACAGTGAGTGGACAGAAATGTGGCGTTTCAGACCACAAGGTTCAGGTGATGCCAGCTAAATCCAGTTTGGCACGGGAGCGTGCGCCCCAAACTTCCGACGGATTAAAATCATCCAAGTTAGGATATCGTGCGTCTGAGCAGCTGTGTTGCTTGCATACATATCTCAATTTCAGAGCTTAAACTTGCTTTTTTGGTTGATTTATTTGTATTCAATCCATTTAAAATATTCTTACTAAAACAACGAGCTTTTAAAATGAATTTCCTTTACTTTTTAGCGGTTTTTCCAGTATTTTCTTTTTTTTTTTCAGAATAACATTACTTTAAAGCTACAGCAGCATTCGCGTCATGTTAGTCATGATGGCAAGGATGGGGTTCATATATGATAAATCAAATTTCTTCATTGGTTTTTTTCTTAGGGTATAACCTTAGGCGAACGTACTCGTAATCATGAAGACAATAGTATTCAGGTAATTGTGATAATTATGAAAATGTAGTTTACATATGATAATCAATATATATATTTGTGTGTGTGTGTGTTTATTTTATTTTTTTTTTTTATTTTAGTCCACTTTCAATTCGTTTTTGGGTGCAATGGGGCCATAGAGAGAAGCGGGCCGAGGTCGACACAACAGGTGTTTCGATGACGATGTAATTGATCATGATGTGTTTAACTGCGATGATTCCCTTCACTGGACCCCTGGAATGGAATATGGAGTTTAGGCCAAAGGTTAAGCACTGGGACCTATGAGGTCCTTCAGCGCTAGAAAGAAAATTGAGAGTAGGTAGGTTTGAAAGGTGTAACAGGAGGAAAACCTCAGAGTAGTTGCACTTTAAATGATTGTTAGGAGAGGATGGGTAGCAAGATGTAAGAAAGATATCAATGGGGGTACAGTAAAAGGAACGGAAGGGGTTGCAGCTAGGGGCCGAAGGGGCGCTGCAAAGAACCTTTGAGGTGTACTGACGGCACTAACCCCCTACGGGGGTGAAACCCCTGGAGGATGACCATGATACAAGTGATCCAATCAAAACACTAAACTGACCCGTAGTTGGTGTGAATCAGATAACGCGTTCCCTTAAATTTTGACAGGTCTTTCAAAATTTACATGAGTGAATAAATCACGTGAACGAATCATTGATAATATTATAGCTACAAAGTCACAAAGATAAAGCTTGAAAGTGGAAAATAAAAAATAGTCATGAATATAAACGCTTGACGGAAACAACCTTCGAAATTTTAGATGGTTGTTTCCGTCAAGCCTTTATATTCATGATTATTTTTTATTTTCCCCTTTCAAGCTTTACATTTGTGATTTTATAGCTATAATATTATCAATGATTCGTTCACTCATTCATTTATTTTCTCACGTGATTTATTCACTCATTTACTTAGCTGCTTCATCTTTGAATCTTTAATAATTATGATATTGCTACTTTCATTCAATCATCTACGTATGTGTTTTTTCGTCTCTTTCGATGGGAAAACTTATCTGTGGTGCCTCAAGAGCTCCGAGAAAAAGACGAGGCGGCACAGTAAAAGGCGACCGACCTTCATCCTCCACGCGAGCTTGGGCTCTTTACAAGACGGACTATACGGCATAAAGTTTCCCCATGCCTCTGAACGGGTTTCGCCCGTAGGTCTCCAACACAGGAAAATGAAAATATAAAGTTTTAATCAAGTTAACAAGAAGTTCCCTTTTCCGAGTAGCAGTGCCACTTCTGAAGCATAGTAAGAGAGCATGAATGGCTCTCGTTTTTTAAGCAAGACGGATCCAGCTTCATCGTCTGCGTATTTAACCAGGGCGTTACCTTTATCATAAAAACCATCCCCCCCTCAACACCATCCACATTACAGGTCTGACCTACGCCTACAGTATGTACGCTACTTACAGCTGTTTATCTATCTTACTCTATTGGCTTCTCACATAACTGTCCCAAAATAAACGCCTGGTCGCCACAATACACACACACACACACACACATATATATATATGTATATATATAATTATATATATATAATTATATATGTGTATATTTATATATTTACATATATATACACACACACACATATATATATATATATATATATATATATATATATATATATATATATATATATATATATATATGAATCTTTATCACATCACCGTAATTTGTATACAAGCATTAAGCTACAAATGTCGTTTAATATACAGTTGGCTCTACGTCGGAAATAATATATGTATATATAAGTAAACTGAAGGGGAATTATAGTTGATAAGGAGTTCGTCGTCTCATGAGACCATGAGACGACGAACTTCTTATCAGCTATGATTCCCCTTCGGTTTACATATGTATACACATATTTCATACGTAGGGCGAACTGGATATTAAACGACATTTGTAGCTTAATGCTTGTATGTGTATGTATGTATATATATTTATATATATATATATATAACATATATATATATTATATATATAGTTATATCGTTATAAAGTTTTATGATCCATTATGTTATATATTTTGAAATAAAGTGAAAATGTGGATTAGTTTATTATCTTGTAGAGTATTTACCTTACAGTTTTAAAAAAATATTGCTATAATAATACCGGGCAGAAAATCAGGAGGGGTCCGAAAAAGATTACTTTACCTTTTCCAGGTTTTCGAATGAAATTGTAATGCACTGTGATACAAAATAAGTGGTATTACCACAATACGAAAATCCAGATAGGCCCCGCAGTCAAAGGAAAATTTCCCATGAAAACTCATCAAAAGGTTGGATTAAAGTTTCATTCTCCATTTCTGTTCCCAAGAAACGACATCAATCCGATGAAATTCCCCGATAACGCCCTAGAGAATATTCGCAATTTGCATTAAAATTACATTTCTCTGGAATTTATTGAAAAAAAAATTATACTGGTAAAACAGTAAAAGAAATAAGGGCAATGTATGAATTGTTGCTCCTAAACATTGTAGTTCTTCCTATGTATTTGAAAAATAGGTCACTTTTTCAATACTTTAACTATATAGTTTCCCTAAATCTTCTATTAAGATAGAGATGTATACACACGGTCAAATTCCTTGTACTTTAAAAATTCATAAATAATCTTGTGCTCGCAATGGCAATGGAATGGACGAAGATTAGCAACTTAAACGAGTTATTGCAACAAGATTCCACCGAAGATCATTGTCCCGAAACTGTCTTCGCTTGAAGGTATGACAGAAATATCTCAATTTAGAAATGTTTTTTCATGCCCCCCAGCAGTACGCATGTAGACAACAAACGGAAAAGACGATTTATGAAACTGAACAAGTGACGCCACTCATTTTATAATACATTTAAGCCGATCATATGTCATGACTCGCACGAAATAAGTCATACTTCGTAAGACAGCCATGGCAGAAAGATCACGCACGCCAAGAATCCCATAAAACATTAACATTTCCAGGTTTCTTCAAAGATTTATGAAATGACTGGAGACCACCAAGCTGTTACAGCAACCATGGGAAAACTGCAAAGATCAGCAATCATGGGAATCTCATCCGCCCATGAAACTATCCACCTAAGCTTCGTGAGAGGAAAATATGGCAACAGCAGTCGCCACGATCGTCACGACGGGTCGCAGTAGAGCGCTGGGCGCCGATCTGTCAGTCTCTCAACCACGCTAACTATGGCTTTTTCTCATAGTTATATGGAAGTCCACTTAAAGATCAAAGTGGAGCATAAAATCCTTCCACTGGATCAGATGCTGGGAACGGGAGTGGCATCAAATAATTTTTTTTCTACACGACGCACTTCATTGCTAAACTGATACTAAACGCATCATGTGGGAATAGTTTCCAGTTCTGCATAGCCGCAGTATGTGGCAGTATGTGTTAATGAGTCATCTATAATAACAGATTATTCAGTTGGTACAAACACAACAGAAAAAGCACGTTTGCAAAAATGACCTCCAATGAGAAATGTTCCCATTGATGAGAGGAACCAAACCATATTTCTCCCACTATTGGTAATATGAATAACTTTCATATCACTTATACCAGAAATATTGCATACAATATTTACTGCTCTTTCACAAAGTAAAGACTAAAGGCCTATTTCAAATCATGAAAAGTCTAGACGGTAAGTCTAAACCGAGAGAACGTGCCTTTCCAAGCTTCAAGGGAGGAGGACCTGTTTTCAATAATAATTTAGGCACCGCGAGCAAACATGAGGTTCTACCGTTGGAAATGTCGGCTAATTTGCTAAGGAGTTTAACGGTTTTCTTACCATTAACTTCACCGCACTTGGTCACAGTTTTCAGAGGACCTGCTAGTATTTTGCCTACCGATATGAGAAAAATTATTCTATTCATTGTCACTGATAGGTTCCACAGATGAATAATAATATGGAGTCATTTATGAATGTTCCATAAAACTTTCCAAAACTGACGTTGGAATACATGCAAAAGAGGTCAGCACGGTCATCCTAACTGTGCCAATCAGTGTCAAAACATGACCTGCACAGTTACGCAGTACAAACATGCTCTTTTACTCTCGGTTGCCACATCTGTATATTTACCTATCAATGACCACGCAACCGCATTCTGTAAGGTAAAATTCAGTGCTGTTTTAGTTGTCAGAGGCCATTCCCTCCCATGAGTAATAATGAGCTAGTCACGGGACCAGTATCATAAACCGACACTGACAAATCTGACGCCGCATCGCAGCATCACGAGGCAGCACAGTTTTCCTCGTATATTTCCCCGTTTCCACCAGCAGACTTCATCGAGGCTCACATACATGCTTCATTCCACGGGGTTATATCAAACCACGAGAAGATCAAATTTTTAAATTCAAATTTTGATATTAGAACTTGATCTTGACCTAATGGGCGTGATTTATCGGTAAGAGCTAATGTTTAGCTTATTTGACAATGGATGGTTCCTGTTAGTAAAAACAATCCTGCAATCAATAGGGCAGGGCCAAAAAAGATAGTTTATACCGATAATACATCGGAAAGAACCATTATCGAGTCTAGTTTCATAACAGAAAGCTTTTAAGGATGTGAATATCAGTCAAGATGTATAAACTCGATCCATTCATTTCCAAAGGAACAAGTAAAATGGAGAGATTTGAAGTAAGGTGTGAGCTTGTCCGCAGAGATAAGTAGATTTGTAAAAAGTGATTACTGGGCCCCAGGCGCTAACGAGTTTACTGCGCCTCCCTCGTTTTGCCCAATTGTCAAGAGTGGATATTTGGTTTCCAACCATCTGCGCGGCACTCTAGCATATACATACATACATACATATATATATATATATATATATATATATATATATATATATATATATATATATATATATATATATATATATATATATATATGCACATCTTTATCACTATATATCAGTCCCCTTAGAAAATATCTTAGATCAACAGACTAGACCACTAAATCGGTCAGGATTTATCCAGTGTTTCAGTTCCCTTTGATGCATCTGCATATATACACCACGCGTCACTGTAATATAAAACAAGCGCGCACACGCACGAACGCGCGCGTACGTACACACACACACACACATACACACACACACACACACACACACACATATATATATATATATATATATATATATATATATATATATATATATATATATATATATATATATTTGTGGTCATTCCTACGAACTATACATAAGCATAAACACTTGAACACAGCGGTCAGAAAGTTTTGTTGAAAAACTGAAAAGTCCGTCCTATTCCTAGGAACCAAAAAGATAAATCTACAATAAATGGGCAAATAACGGAAAAATTAACAATAATAAATAAAATAAATGCTCATTCACATCATCAGACTGAAAATGCATTTGATCAATCGTAAATCCAGTTTTACTTTTTTTTTTTCATTTAAATATGACAATAAATTTGGAAAAAAATGTCACGAACAAATAATATTGTCATTGTCTACATAAGAACTTTAGAAAGACCTAAATCCCATAAAATTCCAGGAGAAACCAAACCTTCAGCAGACCTAAATCACATTTGTAGGAACGTTCGGGCAAGCGCTCCACGGTCACAACTAACAAACATAGAGTCTATCAGAGAAAATTTCTTCATAACACACACACAAGTTCATCAAAATGCCCTGATCAAAATGACTGTTACAAGAAACATCAGGAATCCCGGAAACAGCAGTTCCAGACATACGGATGTGAAGCGGAATAAGAGTCAGAATTCCTAACAACCAAGCTAATATACTTTTGGCATAAATGATTCACCAGTCTCATTCTCTCTCTTGTATATAAACTATCTTTTGATGAATGAAACTGGGAGCGAGTTTATCAAACATAAATCCAGACGAACTCTGGAGTGTTGTTCTCCGAATAATGCACATCTGATATTGGCTTTTGAACTGTTGTTGTTACATCCAGAACTGGAGTTGAATTTGTTCAAAGATAAAAGCTGATCGGTTAAAATGAAATGCTAATTAACATGCACAATGTCCTTGTGCGGGTCTTACAAAGGTTTTAATCATGCAAGCTGGCATCATCATCATCATCATCATTTTCTCTTCAAGAGACAACAAGTAAGAAATGCACCGAAGTTTCTTCGGCGCAATCGAGTTTTCTGTACAGCCGCTACAGCGTATTATCAAGGCCACCGAAAACAGATCGATCTTTCGGTGGTCTCGGTATAACGCTGTATGAGCCGCGCCCCATGAAACTTTAACCACAGCCAGGTGGTGGCCTATCCTATACCGTTGCCGGAAGCACGACTATGGCAAACTTTAACCTTAAATAAAATAAAAACTACTGAGGCTAGAGGGCTGCAATTTGATATGCTTGATGACTGGAGGGTGGATGATCAACATACCAATTTGCAGCCTCTAGCCTCAATAGTTTTTAAGATTTGAGGACGGAGAGAAAAAAGTGCGGACGGACAGGCAAAGGCGGCACAATAGTTTTCTTTTACAGAAAACTAAAAATGAAGACGTGAAAATCCAGAATAACCAGAGAAGATGACAATGTCCAAAGAAATCTCTGAATTTCCTGACCTTGAAAATGAACCTCGTTCATTTAATTTCTCAACCTAAGAAATAAGAACCTATATTCTAATGGTTGGGAAGTTGGCCATTTTTTTTTTTTTTTTTTTTTTTTTCCAGAGCAACTGACATTAATTAGTATAGTTCGGGCCGATAGGTTGGAGACATATACGATGGAACAATTTCTCGAAGCTTTATATTCACCTTAAGTATTAAGGAATATGCGAGTACTGTACTTACGGCGCTAAATTTAACCGTTTCACTACGACTGGCCACATTACGAACCTGAAAAGAAAATACTTAAGTAAAGGTTGTGTACCACAAAAACAATAAACAAAAGCAATAACAAAATATACCAGTTCATTCCCTTTAAAGATCAATGCAGTAAGAGTAAACTATAATTCATTTTTTCTAAATTCAAAAGATTGTATGACACCAAGAAGTCCACACAAACATGGATAGAACGTTTATAGAAGTGAATAAAACAGCTGCGCTCAGTTTACACGCAGACAGCCATACTAACATTATGCTGTTTCTCGTGAGACAAACAACAAAAAATCACTTTGGACATATATACGTATATATAAATATACGTGTGTGTGTGTGTGTATATATACACAAATATATATATATATATATATATATATATATATATATATATATATATATATATATATATATATTGTTATGAAGTGATCAAGCACCTGGTTATTACACAAATAGGTCAACAAATCTGTTGTGCAAATGATAATACCAAAAGTTACCTCACATCGACCAGACACTTGAAACCTCATAACAAAGAGTCGACTGAATCACTAAAGGTACAATGATCTCATAAACTTACTTATCACTGGAGAAAATCAATGTAACTTTATCAAGTTATGGATGAGGTAACAATTATTAAGTTATATCCAGATTAGTGGAATATGGGTTTCACTTCAACCAGCACTGTAGCTGTCTCTCTGGTTCTATTTTACCTAGATAAGTCTCAGGTGAACAAACAGATACATCACTTACCTTATACACACTCATTAATGTCTGTAAGTACTGGTAATCAAAATGAAACGCTATGTTTTAAAAACTTTAAACAAACAGGTTTATTTCTAAGTTCAAAAGTTATATGTAAAGTTTACAATCTCAAAAGATTTACTGTTAATGGACAACGGTGTAAGACTTAAATATTTCTTAATCAAGTTTAATTCACAAAACTTTGCTTTATCAAGAAAACAATCTGGTTATATAAGAATCAAACTATTAGCTATCACTTAAGTGCCAAGCATTTACCTGTTTCAACAATTACTGACTGAAATCCACATAACATTCTCCAAAAATCTCTTTAACAGGTAGGCACTAACAAAATGCTAAGAAATCATCAGCAAAACATGGCAACAATAAAATCACAATAATATGATAGCACAGACATATAAGAATGTGACACACAAAAATGAAAACACCACAATCACCAATAATGTGTTTAAAAATTACATCAATCTTTTATATAACTTTCCTTATAAAAAGAAAAGTTAGACTCACGTCTTTCTATAACTTATTCAAACACAACAATTCTCTTTTACCAAGAATATTAACAAAACTCAATATTCACCACATTACCTTTAGTAAACATTACACCAATATATATCTCCTCTTCAACACTTGTACAAAATAATATTCCTGAACCCTTCTACATAATTAACACACTCCTGGGGCGAGTTTAACAGAGCTTTTACAGACACTATGAGAGAGAGAGAGAGAGAGAGGTCTGGGTCTAATGGCTCTTTCTACTAGACTGCTGATGCCTTTTAGGAGACACTGGTTTTTAATCTCATAGGCTGAGAATACACATAGGGTGTTCACAAAGAATACACATGTATGAATACACCTACACACGCATACACAAAGTATACTCTACACATGATCGGGCTGGAAGCAAAACAAACTTTATCCTTATGATTGACACTTCCTGGTTCAGGGTTTACAAAATCTTTTGTCAGCCCGAGGCAGCTGGGCAAACAAATAAAGATGCTTTTAGACCACTTATTTGCTATTTCTCCATCTCTCTTTCTTAGATTACGAACAGAATAGGCATAGACAGAGTTAATACAGACGGAATAAGCACACAGGACTAAAGATATAACAGGAGCTCGCCGACTGGGTGACAGCTCATCAGATAACAAAAGTAAATGCTTTTAGACCAAGAGCACCTGATCAAACACAGAGAAGGGAGCCCTTTCTCTCAGCAGACAGGATGTAGCGACCTGATAAGCTTTTCAAAATACAATTTCAAAGATTAAACAAAAAGGGAAAAATATCCCACAGAATCATAAGTTTACATAACACACAACATATCTGTAAGAAAAGACATTTTAAAATCACATCTTCACAACAAATGACGAATCTTGCAAGCAACAAATAAAAAATTTTCACAGAGACATTACAAACACTTACAAAATGGTTATAAAAATTATACCACCTTATAATAATATATATATAATTACCAAAATGCTTGGAGCTCAAGATTGACTGTATTCCTATTTGAAAAAGTTAATGAAGGAACAATTTTAGTCTTGGGATTTTGGATATAGATGGAAGCTGAAGAGTAGGGCACTTAGAGAGACCAAACTGAAGAGGGAAACCGAGCATGAGAGCCAAGGACCAGCGACTGAGCGGGAAAAGCAAGAGATGCAAGTGAAATTAAGTGTACATGGTCCAGCAATGGATAAAATCAAGATTGAAAGAGGAAGGTTCATGGGGTCTTTGTCAGAAATCGTCTGGGTTTAGAGAAGAACTAAGTGTGTTAGTGCTAGATGATAGCAATGCAAAGGTTGGTGGCTGTCATGGAATTTTTATGCACTAAAGATTTATCTATGAGTCATCTGGTAAAAAATTAATGCCAGTGGCTCAGTAGTTAAAATCACCGTATTTTCGTTGTTTCTAAAGCAGGCAGCAGTTCGAATCCCATTGGTGACGAAACACTTATCACTTATAATTCCCCTTAAGTGTAAGTTATTCCCGAGGTATAGTGAACTGGATATTAAACGAAATTCGTTGCTTAATATTTGCTTAATATTTGTGAATATAAAAAATGTCACTGTGTATGTGACCATAATTCATATACATATATATGTATACATACACACACACACACACACACACACACACACACACACATATATATATATATATATATATATATATATATATATATATATATATATATATATATATACACACACACCTTTATACTTTGGAAGCTTGAACTTCAAGTCAATGAACTCAGTGGGCTTGTTCCATATGAATAGGGTTCATGTTCTGAAGAACATTTTATATATATATATATATATATATATATATATATATATATATATATATATATATATATATACTGTATATATATATATACACACAGTACATATAATGGCAAAAAGCATATCCAAACAACTTGCTAGAGCCAAATCTTCTACTCAAGCGACACTGTTAAAAATTTATGTTGCACCACAATAAAGTTGCAACAGCGGAGGAAAGCGTGCCTGCAAATGCATTGCCACATCTGGTGATTTCGCAGTTATGAGGAATCATGACGGGGGAAGTTCGTCTTCTGTCTCGACTGTTGTCTTCACTATGAGACAGAACAGTCTAACATAATCCTCACTCAGAATGCACGAGATACCTTTGGGGCAGCCTCCAATTTTGCGATTATGATGGAAACATTCGATGTAATCATTGCCAATGCAAATCATCAACAAAATAAATGTAAAACAGTATACCGCAAAGAAACGTTAGAATAGCCGCATAACTTGAACATGACCAAATCGACACCTTAACAATATTGAAACTCACTATCCTGAAATTTTTCATTGGCAAGTAAAACGATAGTATTACGTTCCATCATAACTTTATCAAAAATGGCATAAACATTTCAATGAAAATAATACTTATGGTGAAACAGCAAACTTAACACGATTCCTTTACGAACTTGCCAAATCTTGACTGTTATCCATGCATAAAAATGTGGATAAATAAGGTGAGGTCATACACGAAACCAAGGTTATGACCGAATAAAACATCATATAGACATGTAGTTTAATGCTTATCAACCTTAACTAATCTCATGGCATACCTAGGCAAAACATCACCATCAAGAACAATGAATCTACCGACATTCAGAAATCAAAACATTGAAGCGTAAGCGACAGCAGCTTATTCAGATTGCTTTCCACGGAACTGTGCCTCCACGCCCAGCACCACAACTGACCCTCACCAATAACGTCCGATCGACTCTGGGAAACCGATTCATTTGTTCTCAGTCCACACATAACCATGACGTGCAAATCTGTCGTCTGCATCTTTGTACATCGCACGATAAAAGGTTCAAAAGAAAATATATGCATATGTGTGTGTGTGTGTGTGAGAGAGAGAGAGAGAGAGAGAGAGAGAGAGAGAGAGAGAGAGAGAGAGAGAGAGAGAGCGCAACGTCAGGTAAAACAACAAACAAAAAAACGAATCTCATTCCAAAAAGCACTCATTACCTAAACTGTATTCCAGTTCTGCTAAATTCAACGAGATCTACTCGTTACCAATACAATATGATTTAGAAAATATTCCATTGGTAATACAGAAATGACTTTTATCCGTTCATTTTCTCTCTCTCTCTCTCTCTCTCTCTCTCTCTCTCTCTCTCTCTCTCTCTCTCTCTCTCTCAGAAAAACCGCTACTGTTAAGACCGCCACACTACATACACACATTGCATAGAGACATATAAACATCCACTTTTCGGCACAAGGCTAACATTGCTCATGGGAAACAAAACCTAATACCAGACAGATCTGTACTGTATAAAAGCGGCGTGAGCAACTCAGGCCTGACTTTTCTTAGCGGGCACTATCTACTGTTTCGGTTTCATCCTTCGGTCAATTTCAAAACCACAACTCTCAGTAACGCGATATGTGGAAGCAAACCGTGATAGGTAACACCTCAAGGCCAAAGCACGGGCAAAAAATCTGATCGCATAGGCTACTTATATACAAATGCTACATAAAATACGGTATATAACAGAATAACGCATCAGAAAGACTAAGTCATTATTTCCAGAAGCCTAAAATATTTTCAAAATCTATGGTATGCGCTAATCATAACAATATCAACGATAAGTTCTTACAAATGCATATAATTCGATATTAACTAAGTTGGTTATTTTTTTACGACTATCTTTAGGGGTATCTCGATTTCTACATTCGCATTTATTCTACATCTTTAAGTACAAGAGACGTAGACAACGACCCTCTCACTTTCTTTTCTTTAAATGAATAAAATCAAGAACTTCGTGGAATTTCTTATTTAAAAGTACTTGATTTCGTCAATTACGATTAACATTATTCGGCTTTATGGCATACAGCACCGTAAAGAGAGAGAGAGAGAGAGAGAGAGAGAGAGAGAGAGAGAGAGAGAGAGACGGGTGGGGGAGGCAACAAGCAATGGACTACGATAGGTTCTCCATGTTAACAGTACCCAATTAGCGGCAACATTGCGTACAGTGTAGTGCACACATGAGCATGCCAGCAGGACTCATCTCTCTCTCTCTCTCTCTCTCTCTCTCTCTCTCTCTCTCTCTCTCTCTCTCTCTCTGTATCAAAATCCATTCTCATCTGGACCAACATCAACATCCAATAAAACAGTCCTCATCACGAGTCCAACTTTTCGAAAAATTTCATTGAAAATCCGTATGGCTTCGAAACTTGATCTGGATTTGGAAGACAATTACTTCACTATAAAGTTTATTTGTATTTGTATCTGTTTTTTGTCTTTTAGTGTTTCTAAGCAGGATTACTAGAAGGGTTCCATAGATTTTAATGGAAACTTCACCAAAGTTGGCCCTTATGACTAAAAACACGTGATTAAGTTTTTGAGGCGATGGGAATGTAACTTATTGGGAGAAGGAACCTTTTAGGGGGTGGAGTGCTCACGCTTGGCGGCGGTTTGCGGTCTCCGACGCTCTTGTTATTTTAGAAATATATTATGAAGAAACAGACGAAAAAACAAAGGCGAGTGGATTCCTAACCTCAATCCAAGTTCACTGGCGGAGGTAATGAATGAGACAAAATATCAATGGGTCCTAATTACAGGCCTCAGCACATTTCAATACTGGTAACTTTATCTTCGGTTAACCAGGACCTTGCATCGGATATAATTATGTGCTCTGCTCTTAAATCAGTCCTTTCGTGATTCGATGAGGTTGCATGTAGTTACGCAGCTTTCATTGCAAAATTAGTGACGTAACTGCCTTATCTAAGCATAGCTTATCATTTAGAGTGAAATCTTAACACGCACCGTTACGTCACGTCACTTAATTGGGTTCGTCATATCAAACAGCCACGTCTACATTTAACCAGGCCACTGTGCAAAACACTGCATTGCAGCACTAAAAATAATACACTTCGCACACTCCTGGGAAAGATGAGCATGAACGGATCTGAAATCTACACTAGGTATTTGCCTTTACCTTCCCATCAGTAAAAGAATCTTCGTCATCTGTTAACACTGTGATGTGAAATGCTGCTACAATCGCACTATGGCAAAAGCTCAGTCATTGAAAATTTGTGAATAATGACGCCGATGCGACAGAATTAATGTTTTCCCCCATTTCGTTTTCACGAGATAGCAGCAAAGGGAGGAGGCCCCATCTTCCTTCAGTGCCACAAGCCTCAAAGAAACAAAAGACAGCAATAAAAGAGGGTATAAAAATGGAGTTCATCATCTAAGGAGACAACAGGTCTTTTGAACGGTGGAAGGTTACAAGCTAGAAAAAACGGAAGCAGGAAGCGAGTTCCAAACCTAAAAGCGCAGTAAAAGAAAGAAGTAATGATCAAACTGTACTGTGCATTCCGAGGATTACTCACGCCCGATGAGTAACTGTGGGAAGAGGGGGAACTAATGGCGCTAAAAGGCCACCCCGCAACACCTACATACACACTGACACTCACATACAAACGTCAAGAGCGACATTACTAGTAGTTATTAATAATAACGACGGAAGCATATATTTTTCAGTAACTAGGATAGGTTTGAAAATATCACAGCAAGGAAATCCGATAGCAAGTCCCAGGAGTTCTGACTACAGACAAAGATATAGGGACTTTACCGCGTCTTCTTTATTTCCAATTAACAAGCCAAGGTGCTATATCGATCAACAGAAGAGGGATTTCCCAGCCAAGGAGCTATATCTCAACAAAAGAGGGATTTCCCAGCCAAGGAGCTATATCACTCAACAGAAGAGGGATTTCCCAGCCAAGGTGCTATATCACCCAACACAATAGGCATTTCCCAGCCAAGGCTCTACATTCATCAAAAGAATAGGGATTTCCCAAGCCAGGTGCTATATCAACCATCAGAATAGGGATTTCACGGTCAAGGTGCTATATCAATCAACAGAATAGGGATTTCCCAGTCAAGGTACTATATCGATCAACAGAATAGAGATTTTTTAGCCAAGACTCTACATCGACCAACAGAATAGGGATTTCCCTGCCAAGGTGCTCTATCGACCTACAGAATAGGGATTTCATACCCAAGACTCTACATCAATCAACAGAATGGGGATTTACCAGCCAAGACTCTATATTGTTCAAAAGAATAGGGATTCCCAAACCAGAAGACGCTATACTGAGAAAGCGGAAAAGGGATTTCCCAGCCAAGACTCTATACTGAGAAAGCGGAATAGGAATTTCCCAGCCAAGACTCTATATCGATTAACAGAATTGGGATTTCCCAGACAAGACCATACTGATCAACAGAACAGGGATTTTCCAGTCAACTCTAAATCAATCAACAGACTACGGATTTTCCAGCCAAGGTGCTGTATCAATCAATAGAATATGGATTCCCCATCCAAGACTACATATCAGTTAACAGAATAGGGATTTCCCAGCCAAGGTGCTATATCGATCAAAAGATAGGGATTTTCCAGCCAAGGTGCTATATGAGCAGAATATGGATTTCCCAGCCAAGGTGCTGTAACTATCAACAGAACGGGGATTTCCCAGCCAAGGTGCTATATCGATCAAAAGATAGGGATTTTCCAGCTGAGGTGCTATAGCAAACAACAGAATAGGGATTTCCCATCCAAGATGCTATATCAATCAACAGAATAGGGATTCCCCAGCCAAGACTATATATCCATCAACAGAATGGGATTTCCCAGCGATGACTCTATATTGACCAAACCTATATCCATCAACAGATTAGGGATTTCCCAGGCAAGGTGCTATTTCGATCAAGAGAATACATTTTCCACCCAAGGTTGTACATTGAACAACAGAATAGGAAGTTCCCAGCCAAGACTCTATATCAACCAACAGAACAGTTATTTCCCAGCCAAGACTATATTCATCAACAGAATAGGGATTTCCCAAACAGTGTGCTATATGAACCAACATCATAAGGATTTCCCACCCAAGGTGCTATATCATTCAACAGAATAGGGATTTCCCAGCCAAGGCTCTATATCAATCAACAGAATAGGATTTCCCAGCCGATCAAGAGAATAGGGATTTCCCAGGCTCTATATCAATCAACAGAATAGGGATTTTCCAATATCATCAACAAAGGATTTGTGCTATGTCGATCAAGAGAATAGGGATTTCCCAGCCCAGGTGCTATATCAATCAACAGAATGGGGCATTCCCAGCCAAGACTCTACATCGACCAACAGAACAGAGATTTCCCAGCCAAGACTATACCCATCAACAGAATAAGGATTTCCCAGCCAAGGTGCTATATCAATTAAACAGAATAGGGCTTTCCCCGCCAAGACTCTACATCAACCAACAGAATAGGGATTTCCCAACCGAGGTGCTATATCGATCAACAGAACAGGGATTTCCCAGCCAAGACTATATCGACCAACAGAATTAGGATTTCCCAGCCAAGACTCTACATCGATCAACAGAATAGGGATTTCCCAGCCAAGGTGCTATATCAATCAACAGAAGAGGGATTTCCCAGCCAGGACTATATCGATCAACAGAACAGGGATTTCCCAGCCAGGACTATATCGATCAACAGAATAGGGATTTCCTAGCCAGCCTCTACATCGATCAACAGAATAAGGATTTCCCAGCCAAGGTGCTATATCAATTAACAGAATAGGGCTTTCCCCGCCAAGACTCTACATCAACCAACAGAATAGGGATTTCCCAACCGAGGTGCTATATCGATCAACAGAACAGGGATTTCCCAGCCAAGACTATATCGACCAACAGAATTAGGATTTCCCAGCCAAGACTCTACATCGATCAACAGAATAGGGATTTCCCAGCCAAGGTGCTATATCAATCAACAGAAGAGGGATTTCCCAGCCAGGACTATATCGATCAACAGAATAGGGATTTCCCAGCCAGGACTATATCGATCAACAGAATGGGGATTTCCTAGCCAGCCTCTACATCGATCTACAGAACAAGGATTTCCCAGCCAAGGTGCTATATCAATCAACAGAATAGGGATTTCCCAGCAAAGATTATATCAATCAACAGAACTGGGATTTCCCAGTCAAGGTGCCTATCAACAGAATAGGGAATTCCCAGCCAAGGTGCTATATCGAACATTGGAATAGGGATTTCCCAGCTAAGGTGCTATATCAATCAAAACATAGGGGTTTGCCAGCCAAGGTGTTATGTCGATCAACAGAACACGGATTTCCCAGCCAAGGTGCTATATCAATTAAAAGGATAGGGATTTTCCAGGCTAGGTGCTATTTCGATCAACAGAATGGGGATTTCCTTGCCAAGGTGCTATATCGATCAATAGAATAGGGATCAACAGAATAGGGATTTCCCAGCAAAGGTACTATATCAATCACCAGTATAGGGATTTCACAGCCAAGACTATATCCATCAACAAAGAGCATAGGGATTTCCCAACCAAGGTGCTATATTGTCCAACAGAATAGGGATTTCCCAGCCAAGGTGTTATTTCGATCAACAGAATAGGGATTTCCCAGCCAAGGCTCTATATCGACCAAGAGAATAGGGATTTCCCAGCCAAGGCTCTATATCAACTAACAGGATTGGGATTTCCCAGACAAGGTGCTATATCAATCAACAGAATAGGGATTTCCCAGCCAAGGTGCTATATCGGAAATCAGACTAGGGATTTCCCAGCCAAGGCTCTATATCGACCAACAGAATGGGGATTTCCTAGCCAAGGTGCTATATTACTCAACAGAATAAGGATTTCCCAGCCAAGGTGCTACATCGTTCAACAGAATAGGGATTTCCCAGCCAAGGCTCTATATCGACCAACAGAATTGGGATTTCCCAGCCAAAGTGCTATATCGATCAACAGAATAAGGATTTCCCAGCCAAGGCTCTATATCGACCAACAGAATAGGGATTTTCCAGCCAAGGTGCCATATCAATCAACAGAATACAGATTTCATAGCCAAGGTGCTATATTGATCATCAGAATAGGGATTTCCCAGCCAAGGTGCTATAATGATCACCAGAATAGGGATTTCCCAGCCAAGGTGCTATACTGATCACCAGAATAGGGATTTCCCAGGCAAGGTGCTATATCGATCATCAGAATAGTTATTTCCCAGCTAAGGTGCTAATCGATCAACAGAATACGGATTTCCCAGCCAAGGTATGATATTGATTGTCAGAACAGGAATTTAACAGCCAAGGTGCTAAATCGATAACAGAATACAGAATTCATAGCCAAGGTGCTATATTGATCAACAGAAGGAGGATTTCCCAGGAAAAAACAAATGTGAAACATCTGGTTTTTTAATCACTCTCACCTAGACTTACTCTTTCTGTAGATTCTTTGCAACTCGATGGAAAGCATTTTTCTCTCATAACTTTCATTATTTTGAATTTCACGAAATTTATCTTGACAAGACAAATACAAATCACATTTATCCTCCATTAAATATAATTTAATCTTAAACAAGGGTAAGTTCAATCTTTACAAGAATATAACAAAATACATACAGGGAATACGGCGAGACAGACAATTGTAATTCATTTTCAAGGAGTATTTAAAGGTGGTATTTATTCTTATTCACCTCCATTAGAAATCATCGGCAGCATTATCGTACAAAAGACAAAGGTACGATAAGTTGCTGCTGGTTTAATAGCAATTGTCTTTTTTGGTGACGATGATGAAATTCTGCAATAGGCAGAAGAGTCCCACTATGCTAGCATAATTCACACGTGGTCATCCACCGGTGTGTTTCATTGGCGGAAGGAGATCTCTGGGTTTGATTCGTTGCCTAGGCCGCGTTAAACCGGACAGCACCGGAATTCCGAACCGGTATTGAAATGTAATTAGGAAGACTCCCTTTCACACCTCTCGTTTGTAATGTTTGCCTGATAGCCATAGAACGGGAGATGTGGCCCCCAAGAGGTATTAATGGTTTTTAAGAACGTCATCTGCTTTAACACTTGGGGGCGTCTCTATACAATACACTAAACCGATCTGCCTCCAGTGGAGAAAGGGCTACGACGTTACAGGAGATATGAAAAAGATGGAGATAGGAATATGTGAAAACAGCAATGAAAAATAAAAAGCGACAACTCATCGGTGTTTTACCAACTGGGTAAAGAAAAGGACACACATCGGAAGCTACACAAAACGCTCAGCTTTTAAGTTGCAGATTTAGCAATATGACCCAACACAGGATTGCAGTCACAATGTTTCTAGAAGCGTGAAGTTCAATAAAACTGGCCTCACAACGATTCATTAAATGAGATAAGAGAAAAGAATTATGTCCGGAAACATTTCACTAGACTAAATAGTGGGATCCTCATTCAGATAGTATTCAAAAGGAAAATCAGTTGAGAAAAGAGCAAGATGTTCCAGTGTGCACTTTCCTGAGGATGGAGGGGTGGCCAAAGACCTTCGGATCCGCTCTCTATCTTATGCCATAAATTTTACCAAGCCTGAGGAATTCCCATCGCTCTCTTGAGTAATTTTGGAGCATTTTCCACGAATTGCAGAAGATTGTTCAGCCCTGACCGACCAAAAATGGTGACTCTTGCGCTACCAAGCAAAACCACTTGGAAAAGACGGAAGTTAAAAACTCCGTTTGATTTGAAACAGCCCGTTCATTTAAGACCAAACAGACCAAATAAGATATTTCTCTTTAAGCCCTAGTCGGTTAGGTTCTTGCTTTGGAAAAACATTCCTTGGAAATAATAAATTTCTTTTAAGGAATTCCATTCACAATTGTTTGAACTTATGACAAGATTCTCAAGTCCACTGAAGGAGCTTGTCTTTCTCTTTTACAGGTACTGGGTTGTGTTGCCCTATCTGGGGCATGGGACCCTAACCTCATCCTTCCAAATGCGTAATTCTTGACCTTTTGGAAAAAATCTAATAATGGTTCTATTTTTCCGAAATGCGTCGGAATACGGAAGGATTTTAGATCAATTTCCATGTCTAAAAACCAACAAAATCTTTTCAACGTATTTACTGCCTTGGTACCATGTCTGATCATCTACATTAGTCCCTGATTCCGTCCGTTCGTCCGCTTGGCAGTCGGTCTTTCCGTCCGTCTGTTTGTAGTGTGTCCGTCATGCTTGCTCTGCATCTCAAATACACGGTGCGAGGGATCCGAGCCACTCTCGGTCCAATGGCACACCATCCTGCACATGTACAGTACAGTAGACGTGCAGAAGGATCTCATGTGAGTCAGCTCGTCAGGGAGTAATTACATTTTTCTTTTACTATTGGCCACACCTTCGAACTGTTAAAAATAGCCTTGATTTCTGCCATGCATACTCCACTGAAAAAAAGCCCTTTCATTCAGATGCTATCGATGTTAATGCCCTTTTGACCATGACAAATAGCTGCCCAGGGGCATTCGCGCTTCACAGGCATATCTTGTAGGAAAACAACTGTCAGATATATCTACTTTTGCAATCGGAATTCTGAGATGAGTTGATCTGGGGTCGGAAGATGACACGCATTGCTTTACAAATAGGGACTGACAAAAAAGTTATTGTCTTTCCTAAAGTAAACTAGCTCAGCAGCTGCCAAAAGACAATAGTTTCATTTTAAATATCGCTTTGATACTGAGTGAATGAGAGTCACCAATATGCGAACTAAAACAATATTCAATTCTGTATTAAGCATCTGTATGAAAATAGAATAAAATAATTTTGAAAACAACCCTCCTTATCGAATGAACATACTTCCGCTTGTTACTCTCGCGTCGATTTCAACAAATTTCCACTCATTCTTGCAGCCATCTTTTCCTTTTCATTTGCAATATTTGCCCTAAGACGTGACTACACTGAGCAATTGTTTGAGGCTCGGCAATGAAGGCCCCCAACCCCTCTACCCCGCCCGGCATACATTCACCCAACCAACAACTCGCTCCTCTTAGAGAATCGCTTCAACGACTCGAAGCTTATCCTTCCCCAAAACATCTCGCTCGCGCTTCCTTTTTCTGACCAAACAGGATCTTCGCCTGATGATATTTCGTCAGCAGGAGACTTTTCGACCAAGCACAAGGATTCTTATATTCTCTGCGGTGTCTATGACCTTGGCATATCGGCCGTATATGATAAAGCAACTGTCTCTCTACACACATATGAATGAATATAATTATAATAATTAAAAACAAAAAGTAAACACGCACACATATACTCTCTCTCTATCTATATGTATATATATATATATATATATATATATATATATATATATATATATATATATATATATATATATATATGTGTGTGTGTGTGTGTGTGTGTGTGTATACAGTATGTACATATATATGTATATGTGTATATATACATATGTATATGTATATACATGCATTAGATAAGTATTATTAAATGTTTCGACCGTTCATTTTAACCACTTTCCTTTCAACAGATTTCAGTCCTCTAAATATCTTCGAATCTGAATGAGAATATGAATGAAATATGTTCCATTGGTCGTCTCAGAGTGACGCTGACACAAGAAGCTTCATTGCTCACTCAACGTTGTCAGTACCTTTTACAAAAATAAAGGAAAAATAAATATATTTTCTGAATCCACAAAAGCCAACTTTTACCAAAATGAACAATACATATCGACAAAATTTGCAAGAACATGAGGAGTATGTTGGGTGACCCAGGTATTTATGAACGATCTGTTACTGAAAATGCTGGACAAGAAAAATATAGAAAATATAGAAACAGCATTCGTTATCTGCAGTTATTTTGTAATGGTAATGTATCCAGAAATGTTGGAGTGCAAGCAACAGTTGGGAAGCAGGCCAGAGTGGGAATGTTGCAGGAGAGATACTAAATAAATGACTGCAACTGTGATCCGTCGAAGTCATCATTTCTCAAAACCGAATATCAATTTAAACCTGACGTCATAATTATTTGTCTTAACATTATTTATAATAGTCTCTATTTCAATTTTCACCTAATTTGTTATACAAAATGAACTAGTGAACATAAGGAACTTGGACTGTGGTTAACCATTCTCACTGGTTTTGACTGCATATCACTTTGTCAATTCTGCTTGAATAACTGTTACTCATTGTCACCTGTTTCATGGAAATTAGAGCATCTTCTGTGAATTTGTATGAGCTACCCCAGTAATTATAGATGACGCTCAGTCTATTTGTATCACAATTCTCACTAATGGATTCATATAGCCTAGAGGACAGTATGGAGGATCATGATGACCTTTTATCAGGGCAAGAACAATGGCTGCCTTTTTTAATATGGGGAGAATTTGTATTTTCTTTGTCGCGTCTGTTTGGGTCTCCCTCTTGAGAAACTTACTATGTGGCCTGTATGTCTCATGTAAGGTTCTCTTCAGCCATGTGATGGAAGTATGAATATTGCCAATGTCTCCAGTCGTATGCTATTGTCAATATTGTGGTGAACCATGTGAATTCATCTTGTTTGGGCCGAAGCAAAGTAGCGATCTTTGCCGACTACACATGATTTCTAAAATCTTTGTTTCTCTCTTCAATTACCTTCCTTCTTGCTGTAATTCTTTGCTATATAGACATCCATTTGCTACGATTCTATAATGGAACAGTTCAACAAACACTACACGTCGATGATCTGTTCCATTTTGCTCTTCTGAGCAAAATGGAACAAAATATTCAACACCCAACAGACATGTGATCACCATGACAATACATTAAATATATTCTTGATCTGTTCTTTGCATCAGTCCCTTAGAGTTATCCTGCACTGCTTTAAATTCTTTTCCACTTTACAATTACCTTCACACTTCTGTTAATTCTCTCCTCTACACAACACTAGATATAGTATCTTAAGAGTTCCCACCACGCTAACATGCAACGCTTTTTTTTTTCAAGGGGAGAGCTGCTTCAGTCGCCTCCCCCTTGATCTCAAAACTTCTAATGTTTGCAAAGTTTCAACTTTGGTTATAATTTTCTCTCAAATCCCTTGATTTGACTGGTACTGTAACTCAGCTACCCAGCCAAGGAAGCAGACTCTGTATTCATTCCTAGCCAATCATCCTGTTGTTAATCAGGCACTTTTATATACACAATGCGTCTCCATAATTTTTGATCCCTTGACCTCATCTCATCTCATGTCGTCTCATCCGATGAAAAAAAGAAATTCTGGCAATTCACCAATCAAGTCCCCAACACCAATCAGTTCAATTTTCTTCTTATTCTCCATCCTGCTGGATGTCTATTTGGCCTTCCTAATAACAAAAAGGTCACACGCTTTTCTCAGTGATCCAAAGGCTCCTAAAGCTCCTACTCAATTCGGATCCACTCCTGCACCATCCCCATCATTTTGAATCATGACTTTGCTCTTTTTCTCAGGAAAGCAATTTTCAGCATTTTAACTAACTAATTAAGTCTCTTGTTAGCAGCTCAACATCTGCTGTCTTTCTGACCTCTAGTGGCATTTCTCAGGGTTCAAATCTCTCATATAATCTTTTCCTTCCCTTCATCCAAACTTTCTGGGACCAACCACTTCTCCAGTTTATTCACTTGCTACTAATTCAACCTTCCATAATATGTCTTCTTCCTTAACTTCCAGCTCTTTTCTGTTGGTTTTGCTCAACGCTGAATTGCTCTTTTTAAGCCACCAACTCTTACCTTGTGAGCATAGCCAGTCAAATTCAGTGCCTCAAGGCAGAGTAATTATCTATTCATTTAGCTGCTTTCCAATCCAATTGCTCAATAATTTCAAAAAAATGAAAATGACCCTAGCCTATACCATCATTTTTGATGCTTGGTTACCACAAACGTGTCTTGAATACTCTTCATAGCTCAAAAATCTAAATCTACATAAAAAATAGGACTTATTTACATACCGTTAATTGTCTCCTTCATCTTAATTAAATACTTACTGATGGGATTATTTTGTTCTTGTTTAGAAACAGCTCTCATATCTTCACTTCCTCTTGGTCTCCCTCCTCCATAGGTTTCTATCATGGGATATTGTTTTCTCTATTTAACGATCTACCTCTTCTCCGATCCCTCAACACACTTCCCTTGTAGAAATCGGTATTCATCGTATTACAATAATCACTAACTTACTCACTACCCATTCTCTTTGAGTTTCTAAGTATCAGGTTTCCACTAAAACCCTTAACAAGCAGATTTCTCGTTTATTTTGAAATGTTCCCTAGTTTTATCTTTACATTTTCCCTGGTCTTCTTGCGGCCTCGACTAAGGGCATTGGGTTGCTAGTCTCACTGGCTTATGAATAAAAAAAAGAGGACAACTGACCTTTTCCGCGTCAGGTTAAGAACGATCACTTTACTCCTCCTACTGAATACTGTTATTTCAAACAATAAGTCTCTCAGTGCTATAAGTGGCGTGAAAATCACTACATAACAGGGCCATGGGGTTTATTGCATCATATTCCATTGCAAATATACAGTAAGAATCAGGTACATTACTTGCTTTGTCATAATTTCATGATGAATACAAAATTTCCTTTCTAGACTGCTGCAAAGAGAAATTACTCATTTTTCTGATAACGGACATACCCCCACCCTCCGCCCACACCCCCGCCTTCACAGAAGGAATCACTAATATGTTACTTACGTTTGTCTCCAATCCTTGCATTAAAGACACATCCTGACATCAAAATTACGCGATAATGAGGTAATTCTACAGGGAAATTATTTACATTTCCAATCAATGGTCATTCTAAGGCCCTAGCCTGCCTCTCTCTCTCTCTCTCTCTCTCTCTCTCTCTCTCTCTCTCTCTCTCTCTCTCTCTCTCTCTCTCTCATAATTAGAACTTCAATTTAGGAAACCTAAAGTTTTGGAAACGGTTACAAAATGTCAAAAAGAACAAGCTTACAAATATCAAGGTTTATATGTAGGCGGAAACATGTTTTAGAACCCTCCATTACCGTGCATGGTCCAGCTCAGATCTCAGGTGGCATGATATTTTTACGGTCCAACTGAAAATTCTTCTTAAGATGATAAAAGGAAAACTTTAAAATATTTTTACCAAGGTATATAAAAATGGAGATCATTAACTTCCTTCCATTAAGAAGGATGTGAGTCTCTCCCTCTGGTCCCTATATCTCAGAGGCTGTTTCTCTCGGTGACTTTACCCTTGAGGGGCTACTTCTTTTGGCCTCCACTGCCCCAAGCCTTCACCTTAATCACTCAAATCAGAAAAACAGCCCGCTCTTTCATTTTAGTTCTTTAAAGGGTAACTGTCGAATAAGAAGCCTTACTGCAGACAACCCACCTACAATGCTCATATGCATACATAATGTATTTACATTTCCATGACGCAAATTAAATAACTGATATTTAAGCACAGTTCATAGAGGCCCTCTCTAGAAAACAAATTCGTTGTGGACTTTATCCTTCGATACGAAAATGAACAAATGCACAAGTTCAACACTGCGTGCGTGTGAGGATCTAATGTGATTGTGCGAATAATTTATTTTCTAACCTTCAGTTACTATTTAATTTATAAACATCTACGGGGCCAATGTAAAACATAACAAGAATGAGGTATGAACCTAATAAACGTACAAAATAAAGATGTTCAGGAGAAATCAAGCAGTTAATATTCAGAACCATCCCAGCGTATATAAAATTCGATTCTACAGTAAAATCAAAATCTCACAATCAAGCTCATTTGAGTGTCCGAGGGTACGAGTTCGTCTTTGTAAGGCGCCCATTGAAAATACGAAAGCGAACGTGCCAGTTTCTGCGGAGGAAAAAAGACACGAAAGAGAGTTTACAAGAAGCCTCTTGCATAAATGAAAAATACCAAAGACATTATCAGACCGATTCCCTAGGACACACTGTCGTCCATAACTAATGATCTATAATTATCATTACGAGTCATAAAACTACTAAGCACATTTTCTACAATCCTGAAAATCAGACATAAAAACGACTTTCCAACTAGTGTACCGACTCACCCACACATACAATTTGAACAATTTATAACCAACCACCTTAACAAAAACAACCGCTTATAATATCAATATTAATAACCACCAGTCGATAGCACAAACATAGTAATCATAAGTTCATATCTTGTCAATAATTAGACTAATTTGTGGATATCAGGGCTCAAATTTATAATTTTTCTGGAAAACTTTCTCGATAGTAAATTTCATTACTTTCCCTTTAATATAATTCAGCAAAATATAATGGTTGTTGCGTTTGTTCCGTCAAACGAATGACCAGAATGACTGAAATAGATAAAAAAAACACTAGAACACCAAAGGTTTCTTTTCATAGTCCCCATATGGAATGGTACATCATCAGCTTGTAGTCAAGAATGGGCAATTTTTCGTATGCTGTTCACTGCATCTGAATTTTTCAGAAAATCTATTGATGATTGATGTTAAAATATTTCGGAAGATAATTCATAAGGGTATTTGTGGTAAAGTAAAACGCCTTGTTATGATATGCTCAAGTTTCTTGGATTTGTACGTTTTCCGCTTCAATCACAGCTCTTGTCAATCTCCGCCGCTGCAAGTTCTGGACAGCAAATAACCTAACTGAGTAATATAATGAATAAAATCACATATATTCGTTATCTTTTGATATACATTACATCTAAAACTTCCACATCCAGATATATCAACACTGAATCTCTTTCCACCTCGCCTGCAAAGTTCATTCAAGAATGAAGAGGCTAAGTACAAAATGTTCCATCTACATACAGTCATCCACATGGTAATGCCACAAAGCACTTCAAGGGAAGGTATGGGCTAATAATCTAATTTCAAACCCTCCCTATAAAGTATACTGTGCACTTGGGAAAGGAGTTTAATTTTTGTGAAAAAAAAAATTAACTTTGATAAAATTTTACCTTTAATGCAAATTTTAATCTAATTGATTAGTGATTTACATCTAACGGTAAGGGCAGGTCATATCTGAGTATTTCCTTTAATGGGGACTTTAATAAAAGCCCTCCAGGAACGTCAACTACTACCTTCTATTTCACAAAAATACAAGTTTTTAGAGGATAAAAGTTTCTAACAATACCGACAGAAAGATAGTGAGTTTCCCAAATTAGAGCTTAATAATATTATTGATATATGTTATTTTAATTTCTTGTCAAAACTACGGTGGTTTTCTATACTACTTTTTAAGGATGTTCTCTATTCTGTGCTTAAGAATTTATTGAATACATTTAAATCAAAGTGCTTCATTTCCTTTTGTGCTTCTTGCATTGGTTAGATCTGGATGGTTACTACCTTTCCTCTCTCTCTCTCTCTCTCTCTCTCTCTCTCTCTCTCTCTCTCTTCTCATTTGATGAGGAGGAAATTCTTATCAAGCTGGTTATGGGTGCTATTTCTTTATTTGAAAGAATCGAATATGCGTGATCAAGCCTCACGGATTCTTTTACTGCTCTCACAGCCATTGGACAATTTAGCCCTTCTCATCCACTTAATCAGAAAATCCAGGGATGACTCTGTTGGCTTGCATACTATTAAAAATCAGTTCGGTTTTCTGGGTGCCAGCCAAGGCTCAAATCGGCAGATGCAGAAGCAAAATGTGCAACCAAATTTAATACCTGTAGTACCGATTATCCCTCAGTATCTTATACTGAAATGGAATGGCCTATTCAATCTTATATTATACACAGTGGCAAAATAAATGGAACTCTTTCTTTGGGAAGAACTGTAAATACCAGAAAATTTGTCCATTAATTGACTTAGGTCATCATCATACCAGAGAAACTGTGGAGTTTTAATACTAGGCTGAGTAGACAGAGGATAACTCATATACCAACAAGTTCATCCTGGAGGGTGACAGACCACCAAATGTGTGGAACACATATTTTTGGACCGTCCTAAACTATTAGATGAGGGAAGGCAACATAATATTTCAGGTTTCGTGCAAAAAGTTCTAAATAATATTGTTGATGTTAACAACACCGTGGACTTTTCAAAGCTACTGACATTTGTTTTTTCCATCTGAACACTTATATCTCTTATTTTTATTAGTAATTAATTTATCAGTTTTATCTACTGACCATTTTATACAACGTTACTGAATAACCAAACAGTTCCAGCACCAGGTTATCTAACCAAACCTTAATATGTCACTCAATGTTGAACTTCCTCCCCTGAACACCTCTGAGAAAGGAATGAGTGATGCACACGAAGATATTGTAATGTCCCCAGTAGTAAGGCTATAAACATTGAGCAAAATGGTTTGTAACAATTTCACAGTCTACCCATCAAACACTTTAAAAAAACGGTAAAAAATTACTCCTACCCTGTTGCTTTATCGACAGTAAATACTACAATGACTTCCAATGGAAGTCTGTATATTCAATTATAGTCTCTACTACGTGAAATGTGATGGCAAACCAAACTCGGATGATTATGTGGCTCCCAAGTGCCTCTGTGTCTCACAAAGATGAGTTTAAACTCTATGGTAAGAGTCTGTTTCGTGGACAACAACCAATGAACTGCATCCTCTGGGTTTAACAAGTATACAACTCGTAAATGACACGTAAAAAATCTGCCAAAGCATCAACAAATGGAGGAGCTTAACGAAAAGGTTAAATTCCTTCAACAGTGCATTCCCGAATAACCCGTAACGTTTCTAGTCATAAACTGTTTGTGGACATGAAAGAAATGTTGTCAGCCAGGAGACAACGTGATGAAAGAAGTTTGTAAGGTACCAGATATGTAACCAGTTTGCTACACATCATTTAGGCGTGATAAAACTGGCCAGTCTTGAGGTGACTGGTCCCTCGCTGGGCTGAATTTATCTTTGTAATGGATAGAAAAGGTTTCGTTTGGTGTAGGAGTCGCCAAGAGATGATATCAGCAACAATTCAGAAACATTATGGCTAGCCATAATATACTTAGAATTACTCTCAGGATTATTGTAGGTCATTCTTACTACTGCTCCCTTCTCTTGATTTTTAATATGTAAATTTTGTATATAAATATAGCTTTATGATTTTAAAGTAGAAATGTTTCAGTTTTTTTATTGATGTGAGTTTTATGTATTCAGTTAACACACACACATACATATACACTGTGTGTGTGTGTGTGTGTATATATATATATATATATATATATATATATATATATATATATATATATATATATATATATATGCACAACCATTAAGCTGCAAAAAGTTAAGTATACCTCAGTTTAACCAGACCACTGAGCTGATTAATAGCTCTCCTAGGGCTGGCCCGAAGGATTAGGTTTATTTTACGTGGCTAAGAACCAGCTGGTTACCTAGCAACGGGACCTACAACTTATTGTGGAATCCGAACCACATTATGACAAGAAATGAATTTCTATCACCAGAAATACATTCCTCTAATTCTTCATTGGCCGGTCGGAGAGTCGAACGCTGGGCCAACAGCCTGCTAGCCGAGAGCTCTACCCACCCCTCCAATGAAGAATCAATGTCGTTTAACATCCAATTCCCTAAGTAGCGCAAATTGGATATTAAACATCTGAAGCATAATGTTTGTATTTAAATCACGGTGATGATAAAAATTCACACACACACACACACACACACACACACACACACACACATATATATATATATATATATATATATATATATATATATATATATATATATATATATATATATATATAGTAAATATCATTAAGATTAGTTTTATGCATTGTTTACATATATACACATATATGTTGATCAGTAAATTGAAACGCAGAGGATTCTGCAAATGTAGCCCGAACCTTTATACCATAATGTAATAAATACTATAATGATAACAAGGACGTGCATTTCAAAACATAATTTCCATTGAATTCCCTTGAACATCAGCCAAAGGATTCACCGGGTCGTAAGATCAGTTTGCAAACCTCACTAATAAGGCTTCTTTCTGCCACTGCACAGGTTGAGCTTCTAATCTTTGCGCTATATTGCTAGTGGGACGAGGCTAAATTCTCCCAGTAAAAAATATTAACGCATAAATCATGTACTTAATTACCGTATTATGAAATGAGTCTCTCTCCCTCATAGACAGTCCATTCTTATCATTTGACAATGACTTATAGCATAAGAAATATCTATTTTTCATATCTCATTTCAGTTGCTAATAATAATTATAACCAACCTGCCGGTATGTTACTCCCAAGTCAGTTTAGTTTGTAAAAAAAAAAAAAAAAAAAAAAAAAAAAAAAAACACCGAAACTGGACTTGTTTATCCCATCAACTCAATATCTACGTAAAGGTGAGAAGGAATTTAATGTATACTTGATATTTTCATTACATTTTACATGTAAAGCCTTGGAAGTCATTTTGTAAGACGTGCTTTCTTTTGGTCATAAGTACTGAGAAACGGGTAGAACAGTAAAAGTGAGACAGTAAGACAAAGAAAGGAAAGAAAAAAAACTGAGGAGAGAATACAAACAAGAAGTTTCCGAAGAACGAGAGTATATTCAACAGGAAAGTATTAAACTGAGAAAGATAAAGAATAAATGGGTACTAGAATCAAAGATGCACATGGAGAGATGCTGTCTGAAGTGAATGAAATCCTGCGTCTCCAGAGTGAACATTGAGGATTTTTTAATGTGAAGACAGAAGAGAGACCAGGCTGACTGATGCAAGAGTGGACAGGGTTAGTGGTGGTGGCTCAGAGATGACAGAATTACCAATGAGTGCTGCTGAATGGCGTCATTGAGTAACTGGCCAGAGTTTGTAAGGTGCCTCGATGAAAAAAAGTTTTATACTGAATGGATGAGAGGAATAACTGAAATTTATAAATGTAACATTCGGGAGGAGACTAAGAATTACAAGCATATAACATTTCATAGTATACTAGGAAAGGTGTATGGTAGGGTTTTGATTAGGTATGACAGAAGCCAGAGCGACTGATAGCGGGGAAGCGCCCCCGTGGCAGGCCTACGATCAAAATCTGCTTCTCCCGCAATGAGTGACGCGGGTGGAAAAACCATGCGGTCGAGGGAAACAAATTCTCTCGCAAGTCTTTTATGCAAATATCTCAGTCACCGTTAGTGTCACCTTTCATGTATTGTTATCATTCTGTATATTGTTATGTCAGCTTTCCATTAATTTATGCATAATTGTCAATCATATGTCTTGTATCCATCCATATGGAAATTTATGTCTTTGAAGAAACAGATGCTTGAATTTAATCCCTTCCTCGGTCTGTCAAGAGGTCGGGACTACTTTGCAGCTCACACGAGCTATTGACCTGTGTGGAAGTTTTGTAAATAAATGAGTAAGCTGTAGACCTCCGTATCCTACTCGTATCTCACTCACAGGGGAAGCACAATGCAGGTTTAGACACTGAAGAGAAAGTCTGGAGCAAATGCTTGTTATGATGCAGTTATGGAAGTAAAGGGAAAAGCTGTGTATGGGATGCATGGGCCTCAAAATCTCTTTTCTAATAGAATCAAAAGAGGCAACATGAAGAGTACTCAAGATATATGGTATAGAGGAATGATTAAAATGTTTTTATGATGAAAGTGACGCGTATGTCAAAATATGTGGATGGGAGAGACAGGTTCGGTGTAAAAGTAGGAGCAAGGCAAATTGGTTATGTTTCCATGGTTGTTTAATATCTTTATTGATGACAGTGATTCAATCCGTCTGAAAAAGGATTGGTAATGTAAGGGCAAAGTTGTGGGATAGAAAATGAGTTGTGAAAGTATTGCCGATTGGTTTATGTTTATGGATGATATAGCACTGGCTGTGATAATGGAAAAAAAAGTGCATGAACCAGTGATCGAGTATGAAACTGCCTGCAAGATGAAAAATTTGAGAGAAAATGTACGTATGTAAGATTCTGAGGCTAAACAGTAACCAGAAACATAGAGTAGAGATGTCGAAACGGTAAAAAATGGACACAGATGACTCATATAGGTGTTTGGGATTAAATATAAGTACAAGGCAGGATGACAGGATGAGAGAAAAGGTTAGTCAGAGACTAAGAGATGCAAGAATGATATTACGGTGCGTGAAAAATTACAGGAAGAGATTTGCAGTGTCCATAAAAGCCAAAATAGGAATTTATCAAATTATTGTAGAATTTAATTTGTTTGAATTTGAAGGTTGAATCTGATGGCATCACATTATGTGATGATAAGGAGAACTGTAACAGTGGACAATGTAAAGACAGACAGTAATAGTAGAAATTTAAGCATAAGTAAAGGGATGGACCAAAGCATTTTGAGATAGTTTAGTCATTTTGAAATGGTGGACAACAGGTTGGTGAAAAAATATGTTTTTCCTGAAGTATCCAGAGGGAGGGGGATAGGAAGACCTGGACAGATGGCATGAAACAGTCGAAAATGATTTAATTAAGAGGAGATAGGCGAGTGGAGCAGGATGGGAAAAGCATGAAGATTCAGAGTATATGAATGTGTGTGTCTGGGTTTGGAACACAAGGAACAGTGGTTGTGCTGGGGGATTTCTGTGCAAAGGTAAATAGCAGAGATATGTGGTGTGCTATATGATGCAAGCTTCTTTTAAAAATCTACAAGTAGCATCTACTGGCCTTGAGCTAAATACACTAAAGTGAAATGACTTAAAAGATGAGAATAAATCATTCCTAGATAAGGTCATCGATTCATTAAGGTAATGTGCAGGTAATGGCATGTGGAAAAAACAGGTAATGGAATGTGGATAAAACAGGTAATGGCATGTGGAAAAAACAAACAGAGAAAATAGGTGATGGTACGAGATACTTGAGGTTAATAAAGGGAAGAAAGGAGCGTGTTTGAGGTACAGTCGCCTGACAAATGACAGAATCATTTACAGTTATAGAAGAGTGTTGATGAAGTAGTAAGAATAAAGAGCAATAAACAGTTGCACTGTAGGTTAAGGAAAAAAGTTAATAAGCTGGTGGAATCATAATAAAAACTTCAAATAGAGTAATGATGTAGGTCCAGTATTACTGGAGAAAGTATTTTTATGTGTCGTCAAATGTGAGACAGAAAATAGGCACATCTGAATGATACAAGACTCAAAGTAGTACAAATGCAAATCTGGGGATAGAGAATTAAATTCCTAAAAAAAATAAACAGAGCACCGGAAGATTTCGGTGATACTGTGATAAGTTAAGTTAAGTATATCTTAGTTTAACCAGACCACTGAGCTGATTAACAGCTCTCCTAGGGCTGGCCCGAAGGATCAGATTTATTTTACGTGGCTAAGAACCAACTGGTTACCTAGCAACTGGACCTACAGCTTATTGTGGAATCCGAACCACATTATAGCGAGAAATGAATTTCTATCACCATAGATAAATTCTTCTAATTCTTCATTGGCCGGCCGGAGAATCGAACGCGGACCTAGGAGAGTGCTAGGCGAGTACGATATCGACCCATCCAATGAAGAACTGACCTAGGAGAGTGCTAGGCGAGTACGATATCGACCCATCCAATGAAGAACTGATAAGTAGATGACCAGGATGCATAAACCGTTTGGAAGAAGGGGCTGTTCAAGAACCATGAAAGAATACTATCACTCAAGTATAATTGGTCAAATGTATTGCTATTAACGGGTTTTGATTGAGAAAGTAAGACACAAAACATATGGACGGATAGGGGTACTGTAGAGTTGGTTCTGATAAGGAAGGTGTGTGTGTGTGTGTGTGTGTGTGTGTGTGTGTGTGTGTGTGTGTCACACGTTTTCATTACGAAACAACTGCTTGAGAACTTTGAGGGTAAATGGAAAAAGCTACTGTTATGTGCATGGAAATAGAAAAGCTTATGAAGACGATAGTGAGGATGTATGTGGTAGAGGGTAATTTGTTCAATGCCATCACTAGTTTGGAGTAAAGAGGTGTCTACGACGAGTGTGTGTTGCGTTGTCTCCAAGATGGATTTCATATTCATCGATGGTGTAATTAGATTAATCGAAGAAAGAACACCGTAAGTGTAGGTGCAAAATTGTGGTATATTAAAAGGGGACATGAATAAGGTGTGAAGTTGATGAAGCAATGATACAGCGTCAAAGGGCAATTTAGAAAAAGGCTGCCAACACTGGCAAAAAAAAAAAAAAATTGAAAGCGTCCGTATAAGAAAACAAGTAAAAAGTGCGCCGAAGAAACTACGGCGCAATCGAGTTTTCTGTACAGCGTATAATGCTGTATGAGCCTCGGCCCATGAAGCTTTCAGCCACGGCCTGGTGGTGGCCTGTCCTACACAGTTGCCAGACGCACGATTATGGCTAGCTTTAACCTTAAATAAATGAAAACTCTGAGGCTGAAATTTGGTATGTTTGATGATTGGAGGGTGGATGATCAACGTACCAATTTGCAACCCTCTAGCCTCAATAGTTTTTAAGATCTGAGGGTGGACAGAAAAAGTGTGGACGGGCAGACAAAGCCGGCACAATAGTTTTCTTTTTCAGAAAACTAAAAGTTAATAGTGAATGTTAGCATGAATAAGGTAATGAAACTAAATATACAAATGAATGCAATGGAATGCATTATAAAATTTAGGTCAAAAGACAAGCACTAGGACCTTTGAGGTCATACAGCGCTGAATAAGAAGTTGAGAGTAAAGGAGGTTTTAAAGGTGTAACAGAGGTTCAGTAGAAGGAATGAAAGGGGCTGCAGCTAGGGGCCGAAGGAATGCTGCAAAGAACCTTAAATAATGCCTACAGTGCACCACATTTGTATATTCCCCAACAGGGAATATACAAATGAATATTAGTATGGATAATGGCAACAATGATGGTTGATCTGAAAAATTTATTCAGGAGTAAATTTAATGAATAACACTGGGAAGAGAAAAATTGAGGGCTACAATATAGGAAAAGCAATGATGGTGAAAAAAAATTTAAACACGCTTTTATTAGAATGCACTATAAAGTAAAAAAATAATTTTTTGAGACCAGGATTTTCTTACAATTAATCATGTCTTCAAAAATAAAAGGGTGGGAGCGAGCCAAAATGGAAGGAAATTCTACAAGAAATAAATATATATATTTCTTTTCTTGTAGTATTTCCTTCCATGTTTGGCGCCCCCGCTTTTATTTTTGTAGACATGATTAATTGTAAGAAAATCCTGGTCTCAAAAAATTATTTTTTTTACTTTTTAGTGCATTTTAATAAAAGCGTGCTCAATTTTTTTTCACCATCATTGCTTTTCCTATATTGTTGCCCCCAATTTTTCTCTTCCCAGTTTCATTCATTAAATTTACTCCTGAATAAATTTTCAGACAATCATCACTGTTGCCATTATCCATACTAATATTCATTTGTACATTCCCTGTAAGAAAATCCTGGTGTCAAAAAATAATTCTTTACTTTTTAGTGCACTTTAATGAAAGCGTGTTTTGGAAAACCTTTTCCATATTTTTTTTTGTTTTATACCCTTTAATTTGACAGATATTGTAAGCGATTTATGATTGCAGCTAACGAAACTGAAAATGATATCCTGTCGAGCCAAAGAAGGTTTGGAAAATCCGTAGAGTTAATAACTTATTCTCCCGAGTCAAGAAGGGAGCAGGTCGAAAATTGAGTTACAAGTTTTGACCATAAACAGACACAGAAGTCAAGTGAAATGAAAGCATGTAAAAAGATACCTGTAGAAAGGCTGGAGAAAAGAGTAATGTATGTGGAAACAAGAGCTACAGAGTGTATGAATGGGTTATTAAGCCAACTGTTCTTTATAAAAGTGAAATGTGATAATAAATTAGAAGGAAAAATGAAAAGCGGTTGAGACCAATTGTTTGCATAGTATCTGTGGAATAAGAAAGTCTGACACGGTAAGAAATATAATGATATACACACAAGATAAAAGTCTACCAACGCGAAAAGATGGACATGAATGCTTTGAGTGGATCTGGTCACAAGGAAAGAACTGAGGACGGACATTACCCGGTGAAAGGTGTGAATAATTGAAAAGGTTTTGGGGAAACGGTGAGAGGAAGCTTGAGCACGTGTTGTCTGCATGGGTTGTAGGGATGTCGGAATAAAAAAAAAAAAATATATATATATATATATATATATATATATATATATATATATATATATATATATATATATATATATATATATATAATACCCATGAAGTGTGAAGTGTATGTCCAAGATACGACTAAGGTGACTGGCACATTGTTTCGGGGGTCAGGGTAGGTTATTGAAGATTCTAATGGAGATATTTTCTAGACATGAGGTTCATCTGGAATTCAAGTAGGTCCATCCTTAATTAGAGGAAAAGGATTTCTGTTTATATATTTATTATATATATATATATATATATATATATATATATATATATATATATATATATATATATATATATATATATATATATAATATATTAAAGACATCTTTAAATCTTTCTAAATTATATTTCTAAGTACAGTATGCATTCACTCTTTAAATCAGTGGGTTCCAAATGGAATACTAATGAAGATACTTCTTTTTATACCCAGCACAGAAATTAGCTATGGAGCGAGGAACGCCATATATATAAATACATCAATACATATGCACACACCATATACATATATATATATATATATATATATATATATATATATATATATATATATATATATATATATATATATATACTGTATATATGTGTGTGTTTGTGTATAGGCCTGTATAAACTGTATATATACTGTATATTATATATGTATACATTTATATACGTACATGTATTATATATATATATATATATATATATATATATATATATATATATATATATATTATACTATATATATATATATATATCATAGTTATACTGTATATATACATATACATATATATATACATATACATATATATATACATATACATATATATATATATATATATATATATATATATATATATATATATATATATATATATATATATATGTATCCATTTATATATATGGCGTTCTCTCTCCATAGCTAAGTTCTATGCTCGGTATAAAAGAAGTATCTTTATCAGTATTCCATTATGGACCCACTGATTAAAAGAGTGAATGCATACTCAGAAATATAATTTAGAAAGATTTAAAGAAGTCTTTTAGAAATTTGTATCTAAATAGTAAAGGAAATTATTTGTTCATTTCCTTCACATATATGAGAGTGTATTTATGACGGTGTGCTCTTTTAGAGAAAGAATCTAAATCTTGAGTAGTTTTATGGGCAAAAATAATTTCACTTTCTGTTAAATGCAGGTCACAAGACCGGATGCCTTACGAGGAGTACTGTTTCAGGAATAAATACTAGGAAATTGGTTGATTTGTGGCTATTGAAACTGGCGTCACAAAATCTGGTTACTGACGCCCTAATGAAATTAAAAGGAAATTAAAAAGATAGATAAATAAGTTTAAAAGGCGTGTCATATAAGAAATATCTAGAATATAGATATATATAATCATATCTGTAAAACATATATAATATATTTACATAGTGTATATACACACATACTGTATATGTATATGATCTAAATTCTCTTGAGAAGGCCCGCCACCCTAACAAAGATATATGTCTGCTCTAAATTACAGTCCTCCCCGAGAATCGTTGCAGAAATGAAATGTTCATCTCTGCAACGTCCCCTAGAGAGGAGCCTATGCTTTAGATTCCCAAGACTGGAAAATTCGACCAGCAAATGTCTCACAGTCATCGCAGAAAAGAATGAAAGGTTTTCGCCGGACATCAAGAACCCATGATGAGTCTTGTATGTCCAACCTAAGCCTGCACAACATCGTTTCTTGTCTCCTTGGCATATAAGGATAAGATCAAGGAGACACTTATGACGAAATACTGATTCGTTAAAATATTTTCCCAAAGGTATTGCCAAAACTTTTTAATTTTCTGATCTACTAGAGGATATACATCCCGACATGGTAGTAGACATCTGGGTTCTGGGGAGGTGACTGCTAACTTAGCAAGATACGATTAGCTTGCTCGTTCCCAACCACCCCAACATGGAAAGGCACCGAACAAAAATTTATTTCTTTACCACTTCTTTTCACTAAAAGCAGCCATTCCAATATCTCTAAAATCATGTGTGCACAGGGTTAAAAGATTCCAAAGACTGAAGAACACTTCTTGAGTCACAACATACACTAAAACTATTTCCATTCTGAGTAAAAATTTCTTTTATGGCCTTTAAAACTGCATGCAGTTCTGCTGTAAAAATTGACACAATCGATGATAATCCCCCACTTCCTTCTACACCAGGGAAGGCCACTCCAAGGACGACGCCAGCATCTGACTTTAAGCCATCCGTGAAAACTGCAGCGGAGTTATCATGTTGAGAGGAATGATCTAAGAATACTAATTTCAATGCCTCATTAGACATTTCTGCTTTTGTTGAATGAAAATATGTACAAAATTTTACCTCTGGAAGGTTCCATGGGGGGGCGGGGCTAACTGAATAACTTTCTGGTAAAATCTCCATCCTCGGCATGTTTAATTGCCTGTTTATAACCTTTACTCTTAAAGCAAATGGTTGAGGTTGCTTGGGGTGACTCATAAAATTGCCAATGCCTTTCATTTCTGACACAAATGCTGGTTAAAGACATAGGGAGCCACTGAAATCTGTACCAGCTCCGAACCAGCAGACACTGGCAATGAAGATCCCGAGGCCTTAGCTAAAGCTTTACAAGCAGAACAATTTATGCTAGTGTCCAGAAGCACCCCTAGAGATTTTCTCTCGGCTGATAAACCCTCCTCACATCTCACCAGCATCTAAAAGCATGCTCTCAGTGGGAGATGATGTAAATGCTCCTATAGACAATCTTGGTCCTCCATGATGAACTGAATTGAGCATTCTGAGGCTATTAGGCTTTGCTGAAGTGTACAATTCACCTGTACAAATCACACACACAAATTAATTTTGAAAAGACCAAAGCTTTGTACAGTCTCAACATCCGAGTTCAGTCAGCATCCCACGAAGTGTGAGAGAGAACTTTCAGCATAATATTGCTTTCAAGCGTTTTGTGTTCATATACTTCAGATGTGGAATCCAAATCAGCTTTCTGTCAAAAATCAACCCAAGAAACCGTGTTTCACCAACACATGGAATTCTCTGCCCATGTATGAACAAATCTGGATCAGGATGAAATCCTATTACACGGCAAAGTGCACGGTTACCATTTTACCCGCAGAAAACCTAAATCCGTTCATCACAGCCCACGGTCTCCTGCAAAGCTATACATACATGAGACATTTCTAATATGAACAGCCTTAGTCCTTCCCATTTAGCTCTTAATCCCTGACGGTTCCACTGGTGAAAATTAATTAGTTTTATTTACACTTTGAGGCCGTTAAACTTGAGCCCCTTTTCAGTGATTTGACTTATTACCTTGCTCCTACTTTTTTCCAGAAGGAGACTGATTGTTGATGGCTGCCTTCCTTTTTAATGTTGATGTTGTCCCTAGTATCATGGGTATTGGGCACCTCTGAAGACATCTTCATGGAAGGAGTGCCACAGACAACTGGAGCAGGCTCCGAAGAGGGAAGAGTGCCAGAAATCACTAGCGCTGCCTCTGAAGAGACAGGAGTGCCAGAAATATCTGGTACAGCCTCTGAAGAGGTGTGCCAGAAATTACTGGCGCAGCCTCTGAAGAGGCGTGCCAGAAATTACTGGCGCAGCCTCCAAAGAGGCACTAGTACAGGTCATCACTGATCTTCTATTTACATTACCAAAGGAAACACCTCTAGTAGCATTTACATTTCTTCTTCGTTGGATTTCTTTTTCCATGATGTACACATCACAATTTTGTGAAGATAATGGATAGACAATGTGTACATCTTGCTTCTTTATTACATACACCATGCACTAGTTCACTACATTTAATACATGTGGCAGGCTTGCCTTGTAGCTTCTTGACAAATTCTTGACAATGAAAACATCTCCTCGGTCTTGCAATATATTGCTTAAGCTTAAAATGTAACCATGCTGCTTTTATCATATTAAGCAAGCGAGTAAAATTGAATGTAATAATTAAATTTGGAAGTGGAACTAAGGCTCCATTGATGTTCTTCATTCTTTCAGTTCTAATCACACCTTGATCTTTTAATTCTTCTACAAGTTTCTCCTCAGAGTGATTCCAAAAAGCATGTACTGCATAGTCTACTTTAACTCCTCCCAAGTGTGATAATGCTTTTGATTTGTCACTTTCTTTTGCTGTAGCCGATTACAGGTTTCAAATATTCATGGTCTTATCTTACATACATTTCTGGTCAAGTTTCCTTTGCTCCGTGCTAGAGTATAGGGTTCCAGTGTAGTCATCATGCTAGAAAAATCCTTTGCCGTACCAGAAGTCGTAAGGAGGTTTGATTTGGTCGCCATACAACGAATAATATAAATTTCGTCCAGGATGAGGTCTCTCTCACCAGGAAGACCCAACAGGGGGAGAGCAATACTGTTACCCGCAGTGGTAACTGCCCTGGGATCCTCACCTGTATATACACCATACCCTCAGTGCCTTAGGGGTCGTCAGTCCCTGAGATCGGACCCAGCACTAAGGGTGTGGTTTAGCATAAAAATTTCCCCTGGCTCTACCACGTCGGGTACTCTAGTTCTACGGGTGGGGTGGCATGCCATCCAACTCCACCCTCCTTCAAGTTAAAAGAGCAGTGAATTCCATAATTCAACACCAGGCACAGGTCATCCACAAAATGGGGAGAAGGGAAGGGGAAAATGTACAGGAGGAGGAGTAAAAGAGTTGAAGGTCCCGATATTCGGTTGAATCCACAGCTGAGAGAGTAGGCGTAAAAGAGCATGTACTCCCTGCAGTGGGTCCCTAAGCCGCCCACCTCGTCAAGGGGTTGGGACCAGGGCGAAACATTTGGTGTGTTTGTCGTTACCTACACAATGAATGATGAAGTTTTTAAAACTAGAGCAACTAAATCTGACTTCTCGATGAAGTAAAACCTTAGCAAAAATACATCATGGATTATACTGTAAGATGCTGATACCAAAGAAAATCCAAAGTGGATTTCACTTTCCGTTTTCTATAGTATGAAAATTTGGCTAGCTATAGCTTTTCAGGGTTTGAACGTATCCTGAAAGCCTTCACTGATACCGGTGGTGGGGAGTAACTTGAATTGTCAATGGGTTTATGCAAGCTTAAATGGTCACTTCCTTACCAACACTATACCTCTACTCGGATGAAGTCACGGTAAATTTTAACAGAAGAACAATACGCATAACTTGCAACAAATTTAAAATACCTCGAAAAAGTTGATAAACCACAGACGCTGAATTTCTAACCTACACTGAAAATAAGAAAAGTTTCATAGTCAACCTACTTAGTGCAGAAAATCAATAGTTTTATGATGAGTATCTCGGGGAAGTAATTTCGTTAAACTATAGATATTTATAATATGAGAGAGAAAAAGAGGGAGAGCCTAGTTGGAAACACTGGAAAGTTCTCTCTATGCTATTGCCCATATCTGTAGTCTGGATGTAAATTTATATCCCGAAAGTTCAACTTAAACTACATTCCGTAATAACACCAGCCTGTGCACGACATATCGTATGTATTCCAGAATGGTGACTGAAGATAGAGAATAATGGCTCAGAACTAAAAATATTAAGTTTAGTCAAGTCTCTCTCTCTCTCTCTCTCTCTCTCTCTCTCTCTCTCTCTCTCTCTCTCTCTCTCTCTCTCTCTCTCATTAAAAATTATGTACAGACGGCTGCGTGGAAGAGAGGTTGAGCGCTTTCACGAGTGCACTCAGCTATTCGGTATGCCAGAACAGGATAGGAAGGAACGAAGGGAAAATTATAAATGGAAGAGATGTTAGAGACAGGGCGATTGTGACCACGACAAGCAACCACATAATTACAGCAGCAGCAGCAGCAGCAAGCTTAGTGGCAGGAAAGGGTTGCGATTGCTGCACGGTCATCATCACCATCATAATGATAATGATAACCAGAAATCTGGCAGCTGTGCACCACAGTTACTGATTTGATCTCCAACATATTCATTAATGACCTTGAATGAAATGTCACGTACTTATCGAACTAGACTGCATAAAATGCTCAGTAACCTAAAAAATAAGTCAGGCTCAGAGTCTGACAATATTCGACATTTCTGAAATATCCGACACTGAAATGATAATATACACCTTGTGCACGGCTATATAAGATATATATATATATATATATATATATATATATATATATATATATATATATATATATATATATATATATATATATATGTGTGTGTGTGTGTGTGTGTGTGTGTGTGTGTGTGTGTGTGTGTGTGATTGTAAATCAAAGGTGGGTGTAGAAATTTTGAAAAGTGTAATGAACCCAATGAGGTCATAGTATTTTATTTCTACTAGTTACCGTAAACAGTTTAGGTTGTGGTTAATATATACTGTAGATATCTTTATGCCAAATATTATCAAAAACGTTCACTGAAAACAGAAAACTGGAAAGTTTTAAAAATGCCACAAAATCCTACTTTCCAGAACCCGACTCATTTCAAAGACAAAGCTGGACGCTTGACAGAGGTTCTGTATCGCAGTGCCAGTGATGGACTGCGGGTTGTAACAATAAGGCACATTTTATTAGGAGCTTTTTAATATGGTTTGCTGGTCTCATAGCGATAGTCATAAAAATACAAAATGATAAAATTCTGCCAGCAAGATATTTTATTCAAATGTGAGCATCTTATGAATAAAAATACTTCCGTGACCTTGAGATCCACGTAATTTATGGATTCCTAACTGCTATATATGATAAAGAACTAAAGGCACGGTAGAGAGAAAAACCTTTACTGCATATCTGGAATAAACAAAGGTAATTACAAAGTGTCACCTTACCAGGAATTATTGATATTGATGGAAATTGCAATTGAAATTTACCTTTGCATGATAGTCATACAAATCAACTTCAAAAATCTAGATACTTCTGATGTTTAAAAAAAAATATTGCTATGATTGCAAACGTATTTTGTAATATCTTCGCCTATATCACTGCTGAATTGCAATCTTGTTGCTTTTTGCTTTTTTTTGTTTTTTTTGTTTTTAAAAAGATATCTGATTAATCTAAATCCCCATTTCATGGCGTTAAAAAACAACGCTCTTCCCCTTTTAGATCTGGAAGCAAACTAAATGGTAGTTTTTTCTTAATGTCTAGAAGTCAATTTTGGCGGCCAAAAATGCTTATTATTTCAAGAGCATCAGAGGTTGGCTGTTATTATAGCTTTAATGAATCCCACATATGGTAGCAACATAGTTAGGAAGCAACATAAGTAAGGCTGTACGAGAATCAGCACAAGAGAAAACACAGGTTACATCTGCGGTTTGTGATGTGAATACACAGTAAATAGAAATATAAGTTGAACGAGTAATGAGATTATCGTTGAAAGAAATGTACAGGCGCTCTGCCAGGCAGTATTGGTTCGCTTAAATATTTCAGACACTATACACTTCACAAGCCAAAAATGTCTGTGAGGCAGTTTCAACTGATAGTGAATCTTCTAGTGTCTTAAAAATCAAGCTGCTGCTCAACAAGAAAAAAGTCTTCCTTTCTGGACGAGTTTTTTCTTTGATGAAACAAAGAGACAAGACACAACTGAGCATTGTTTTCTTTATAAATACCAGATGCTATTTTAAGTTTAAGCAATGGATGATTTGAATACACAGTGAAGAAAAAATGAACTGAAATAGATACATTCGCAGCAAGAATCTCTTATTCAGGGTTCTATTCTTGCACAATGTTCCTGTTCGTGTATGCGTGGGAACAATGATCATTAAAACATTTAAAAATCTACGGCGTTCTATCGCAAAGCAGTTTGTAATTCGAATTTCCATTGTAACGGACTAATTAAGCCAACTAAGCCACGGAATGTGCATCTCAGGCTACAATGCACAATTGCTTGAAAAGGTCATGGTATAAGTATAACAAGCGTCGAAGGCTTTTCTGATGTCCAGAAATGTCTCCGAAGTTTGTTATAGCCATGTCATGGTTTTTGCAATGAATGACTACTAAGCAATCATTCATTTGGTGCATAAGGTTGCTGGTAAAGTTTTGGCCCAAATGAAAAATGAGGACATGGCAGACAGTTCAATAAGCATGTAGCACAATTCACCAAGCACTGAATATGGCAGCTCATTAACGCGTCTGAGAGTAAATGGTAATGATAATCCTCAGCTTGAACCCTCTGAAGTCTGGTCTCTCATGGGTCTGGAACTGAGAGATGTGGGTCATTAGCAAAACAGATTACCCAAGAAACAGGGGAATCTTATCTTGTTCTGCAATTCAGATTCAGATTTAAGCACTGACTGAAAACAATATTCATTTCTTACGCCAAGAGCCTGAAAGATTTGAGGCAGGGAACTTATACCATGGTAACCAGGTACTTCTTTCCACTCCGTGCACCAATACCACCTATGCCATTGTGAAGAGCACATAGTATTAGCCATGTCATCAATGCCATGAGAGGCAAGTGACATTGGACATGCAACCAACAAGCGGTAAGCAGGTAGTACTGCGAATGATGTCAACAAGTAAGAAGCAAGTAACATCACTACTGTCATCTGCTAGACCTAAGAGGCAAGCCGCGCCATTCATGTCTTCAACGAGTCACAAATGGGCAGTGCACCTCTCTTTTGTTTCAAATTTCAGAGATCTTTAGTTTCAACTGATGACGGTATAATTTGTAAAGAACGCAAGCCAGATACACTCGAAGGAGAAATAAACGATGGAATAAATGAATAGAGAGCCATTTAAATGAAAAAGAACTTCATTGTTGCTTATTATGAAATGAGATGATTTTTTGGTAATAAATTGCTAGCAAGGCTATTTCTTCCAAAAGTTAATAACCTCGAGATAGTCACCTAAAGGTTATACAAGCCGAGTTTTATGAGTTCTGGTTGCTTGCTCTGGAGATATTCTGCTAACACGCAGTCAAACGCCCATTGAGACAAGAGTGTGAACTGAACTTCCTCCCAACTTTGATGGAGGTTGTAATAATACGCATATCTCCAGTGTCACAAGAAGAATGAGAACATTTAGTCTTACCGTACACTATTTATCAGTTTATCACAACAACGTCAGTATTAATAGAGGGATGTAATTAGCATAAATTTTCCTCAAGAAACTTTCAGCAGAAACTGGTAACTGGGTAATGTTAAAAAAAAAAAAACACCGCTCTCACCGAAGTTGGTACAAAGGGTTTAGTTATTCAAGGACTTCTTCTAATAGAATAACACTTTATAATCTGAATATCTTGATGCCACAGGGAAAGAATTGCCCCCAGACTCTACAATCACACTTTCTAAAAAGACATAAGACAATGTTCCCAGCACTTTAAATTATTTTATTTGTAACGTTATTATCAAGCACGCTGCATATACCCTAAACATAATGAATGTATTGTACATACGCTTAAAACAGGTGAAGATGATAATTGTTACTGTTCATTTTTGTTTTAATATTCATATTTCCTTCTAACAGATTCTATATTTCTATATTAACAGAGCAACTGCCACCAAATTTTTCAAATAACCTTTCATAAGCTTATTATTTCGAAAATTACTCACAAACTTTCATAGTTAAGTTAGCTAGTAAGTGGAATAATGAGAAAGCTAAGTAACACGCATGATTATACTGTACCAAAGGCTCACACTTGGCTTCGCAAATCTTCGCAAGATTTTACTATTCAGAATTAGATTACTGCATTCACAGACTTATAATACAACTGACTATAGTGAAAAATGACTTATATTGCACAAAAGGAACTTTCAAAAAGATATGACAGTTCCGAGGAAAGAACATTCAAAACAAGTCACCAAGATAATATTAAGGAGATATTTGTCTGCGGTCTTTGTTTTGAAATATGACTAATGTAATGTAATCGTCATCTGAGTCAGCACAAGGATGCGGAGAAGTAACTATGTGATTCGAAGAGAGAACAATTTGCTTGTTAATACAATGAACCCAAAAAGAGAGCAAATGGCCTTGAGTAATTCAACAAAGAACGTCAAGTCTTGACAATATTCCTTGAATAGTTACATTTCCACGGGGAGTCCAAACCACAGGAACGACCCACCACTAAAAATGATGATGATCCGCAATACCTAAGCCACAACTCGAGCGACCTCTATTGGTTACGACATCCAACTCACGTGCGGGGAGGAACGACCTTCACTCATGAAGTGACTACTACCCTTCAGATGCACGCGCACATGCAAACGCATTCGCAGTTTCCACTCATTAATAGTGTTCGCTCCTTCAACCCGTCCCCATTGAAAATGAGGCGTAGATTTGCGGTCCATAACGAACATTTTGGTCGTGCGACATCACCCAAGTTCTTAGGGTACCACGACGCCTTGAGAGCAGAGGAGGGGACTGTCCCCAGATGATGACAGAGGAGTAATTAACCAGTTAATTCATTTCTGACAACTGTCACTCAAAACCTATGGTATCAGAGCTGGACATATGTGCAGGTTACGAATAACTGAACTATATAACAATATTTTGATGACAACTTTTCATCAAGATTCATTCAATGCATACAATTTGCAGACAGGTGCACAAATTTTTATCCACAAAATTGTATATAAAAACTGGGATAAATGGTTAGAGTCAAATTACATTCTTCAAAAAAAAAAAAATTACCCAATAAAACACATATACCGCTAAAACTAATAGTCTTCTAAGAACAATGGAAAGAGGGCAATTGCCCTCCATTTCAGTTACTGACCAGGTTTGGGACATCTGAACAAAATGGATCAAATGCTAATGGGAAGATACTGAACGGCGGTGGATTGGCTGATGTAATCATTCCGAGATGATACAGTACCATTTGAGTCGCCACACACAACATAAAGAGAGAGAGAGAGAGAGAGAGAGAGAGAGAGAGAGAGAGAGAGAGAGAGAGAGAGAGAGAGAGCCATAGTTTTCGCCATGACATGATTTTCCTTACACTACCGATTCTCCACATAAAAAAATCTGATTAAAATAATTACTTCACCAAGACACCTACTAAACAAGAGGGTGATGTTCAAGAAGTCCATCTGCAAAAACTCTCTCACCTCCTCTTGGATCTTGTGCAATATACCATAAGGAAAGAGCCATTTAGGTTTGCAGATGGACTTCACTGACCTTCAGCCTCCTGTTTAGTTGTTGTCTTAGTGAAGACCCCTTTATGAATTCTGTGTTGACTTTATCTGACACTTAAGAGTGATCAAGCGGATGTTCTCAGAGGTGACAGTGTAATGAGCAAGCAGTAACGACAGCTTTTAAATCCTAAGTTGATGTTTCCAGTTCAAGAGAATGTCGTCTGGACTGGTAAAGTCGACAGTAGCTTTCAGCTGAGTTACGAAGTTGTTAAAGATTGGAGAGTATCAACAGACTCATGAACAAAGTGCAAATGCACAGTGAATTGACAAGACTACATTAGGTACCAAAGGAACTATTCGTACCTGTCAGTTAACAAAGGAACTATTCATACCTGTCAATTACCAAATTGTTATTTAGATTTAATTGACTGTCCGGCCATTCAAGTGCTACCATAGTTTTAAAAAGGAATTCCTAGATGAACAGTACAACCATAATGAAATAAAGAAATTCATTAACATCCAAGAAGTTACAAAACTAGTTTTAATTCTCAGGTGTGATCATCCTGAAGTTGACAGCTTACGAGCTTTCAACATTCAAAGGTCTGTGGGGTTGGAAATAAGAGATGGAGACATTCAAGAGCTTTTGAGTAAGAATATCATTTTTTTACACAGCAAATTCAGACGTGGGAAGAATTTATTCAAAATAGATTTTAATTTTCCTAAACTTTGTAATTCATTCTCAGTTATATATATATATTTTTCCTAACTCATTGACTTAAATTACTCACACCTTCACAATATGATCCACAGACCATCTGTAAATGAACTGGCTTGTTGAATAATATATATATATATATATATATATATATATATATATATATATATATATATATATATATATATATATACATATATATATATATATATATACACACACACACTCAATTTGCATTTTCGTAATATGATACGCATTTATTTGGAAATAACCTACACGTCCACTGAATAGCTAAGCAACTTTCCGCAAACATTTATATGGCAATATCCTCCAATGGAAATGACTTGCAAAACAATCTTCAACAAACACTTAACACAAAATAGCCTACAGCCACTGACTCGCAATGGAAGTTTCCACAAACACTTAACACAAAATAGCCTACAGCCACTGACTCGCAATGCAAGCTTCCACAAACACTTATCACAAAATAGCCTACAGCCACTGACTTGCAATGCAAGCTTTTACACATACATGAAAAACAGAGCGCAAGGTTAATAACAAATAAAAAAATCAAGAAACCTATAACATTATTTACACATAAGCAGCAACGTGAATCAGGGAACAAAGGCAATTGTGCATGGTGCTTTAGTGTAGTGATACAGCCTCTCTCATGCTTGCTTGCATAAGCATCAGTGACACTTGCAGGATACATGTTCACAGTTTTACATTATACGGAATAGCACAAGAAGTTTCTTGCTAAGAAAAAATTAGGGAAGACAGCCAAAATGGACATCCCCCCTGGTACTCTTGATATATCATCAAGATGGAAATACGTGTGTAAAAACCATTTGGGTCAAATAACCTTGGGAACCAAAGGAATGCCTTAATGACAAATTAATGAAGATCTATTAATAATAATTATAATTTGGACAAAGGCAATAACTTTCACCACAGCAATAGTAAGTTGAATAATTAGAACACTGGTAATTCCGCACTAAAAAAATGCCTTAATGACAAATTAATGAAGATCTATTTATAATAATTATAATTTCGACAAAGGCAATAACTTTCACCACAGTAATAATAAGTTGAAAGATTAGTAGAACACTGGTAATTCCGTACTAAAATTATGTTACATTCACCATATTTAGCAGACCAATAACAAATTTCAAAATGTTATACAAGACTCGGGTAAGTTTGTTAAGTAAAACATGGAATGGAAAACATAATAAAATTGCTGAAGCAATTTTGACAACTTCATGTGCATTTGTTTCGCGACATGAAATCTGGGGAAATGTCTTTTCGCCAGAATCGTTATTTCTATGGCCAATTGATGTTCACTGGAACTCCATCCGAAACTGAAGAAAGTTTGAAAACAATCTGTCCATCCAGTTCTTTTTTCCCTTTTTTCTTGTTGTTAGATCCGAGAATATTTTGTTTTCCTTCTTTCTGTGATGCAAAAACCAGTTCATAACTTTCGTGCCCCTACCGTACTTCTGCTGACTTATCAATTCTGAAGCCTACTCCTGAAAACCGTCAGAGGTTGTTCGAGGCACAAGTCCAGAGAAAGAAAATTAAGGACTGACATTTATTGTTCTTAAAACATAAAAAAAACTACTGGTCATATGGAAACCACCACAGAAGCACTAGGGGGACTCACCTCGGGGATCTGAACAGACGATAGCGTTTGCTCAACATTTTTCTTCCATACCAAAGAGACCTTGAACCAAGGAAGGAGTTGACAGCATGAGCCAAACAAAAATATCTCCACACGAGGGTTGAGCTATAATAAAAGCTAAAATAATATGGGTAAGAACAGTACAACTTCACAAAGAGTGCGGAGTTAAATAAAATATGAATAATACTAAAACATACGACTTTTCATTATCTATACATTCGGAATCTTCTAAGAAGAGGACTCCTAGTATTCAATGTGTCGTTTTTGATAATAAAGATACACTTCTATCATTTAAAAAGCTAGAATCCTTCATGCAGACTACTTTGTTCCTAAAAATCCACTCCTTTTTTTTTATTTCAAAGGTCCCTTTCTATCATTTATACAGCCGAGATCCTTATGTGTTGTATTTTTCTGCATGAAGTTCCGAAGGAATTTCCCTTTCTCTACTCAGCACGCAACACAGTACAGCAACATGCAGCGACAAAGCAGTTTCAGAGCGCATGCGCCGCTGTGCAGGGAACCGTGACGTCATTGTTCTCAATGTTGCGACGGACATCAACACTCGGCACTGCTAGCGAGTTCCCGCACTGACTCAGTGCCCTATTGACACGGGAGTGAATAGTATGTGCGTTCGGTGGGAGGCTGATTAACGCTGTATGAGAAAGAATTAATACTGTGATCAATTGAAGTGTTATTTAAAGTTTGTGCCAGAGATGAACGGAAATTATTGCCCTGGAACACATAGAGCATTATAACAAATAGTTTAGTGACAAATATCTTATGAGAATCTAGCAACACCTCTCTGGTTTCGACATTCAGGTAAGCTACGTCGATATTTCTTTTAAGTTCTCTACTTTATTCAAACTGCAATGCAGTCATGTTACCAAAAATTAGCAGAATGAGAAATTGAAGAACGCACAACTTCGAAAGTCAAATGGTAGCCATTGCGTCACTATTCTGTAAGTCATGGTGCTTTGTACTTCAAGGTAACTACACACAATATTTTACAGATACTGGCTTGCAGAGGAAAAAACTGAAACAAGAAATATAGGAAAACCCAAAGTACAGGTACAAAAGCGTTTTAGTTAAGATCGAGAATATATTCCACTGCGACTTTTCAGTAAAAATATTGTTTTAATTCAGCGTGATTTTAGCGGAGTATCTAATGATAACGTACACAGGGAGATACATTTTCACCATTATTTGTGAGGAACGTCTAAAATTAAAGGAAATACACACACACAAACATTATATATATATATATATATATATATATATATATATATATATATATATATATATATATGTGTGTGTGTGTGTGTGTGTGTGTGTGTGTGTGTGTGTGTGTGTGTGTGTGTGTGTGTGTTTTGTGTGCGCGCAAGCGCGGAAGAATAGATAAAATTATTTTAACATAAAAAAGGGCTAAAAGGTTCAACAATATCATTACTAAGCTAAATAGGAAGAAACTAAAGAACCAGCCTCTGTAGTTAAGCTTTCCCAGAGCGAAATCACTAATACGAAGAACAAAATAAACAACCGCGACATGAATGTCACGTACTCCATATGCTTCTTATCAAGAACTTGCTTTACAATAAAGTGTTGACGGTTTTCGTTCGTTTTCCGTGATGAAAACAGAGCCAATTAGAAACTCGAGGAATACGGGACTTCGGTCCCGTTACGCGAGTGATCATGAGGCAGTGAGGCAGGTGGACGAGTCTTCATAACATTTGGTGGATAAGTCGAGAAAGTTTGTAATTACGGGTTTATAGCACACAAGCCAGTCGGCTCCAGCGCTACTTTTCGTCTCTTTTAGAAGCTTTACAGTTAACAGTCTCTCTCTCTCTCTCTCTCTCTCTCTCTCTCTCTCTCTCTCTCTCTCTCGCAACGCTAGATTAATTGTTCAGTCAATAAATGAGTGTTCATCTTTCTTTCTCCCAGATTTTCTCGTGATCTTCAACTTTTTCTTTAAATGATAGATATTTCAATAAAAAAATCAAAAAGACCAAAACAAAATATAAAGTAGTCATTATTCAGAGAACAAGTTTGCAGCTGCATCTTGAAAGATACTGTTAAAATTCACAATGGTTTCTGCGAAAGGCTAGTGAGAAAAAAAAAATGAGGGTCCTCGTAATATTAAACAAACCCGAGTGGTTTCCGGCATGGCGATTTTTACTTAACTTGACCTCTTGCAGTGATCTCACTCACAGTTCCCAGCTAGATCAGATTTAGGCCTTTGTCAAGGGTAACTACTACAAGATACGTAATATTATTCTGCTGGATGACACACACACAGAAACTTTGTGGAGCAGGAGATCTTTCGGTGATTGTGAGGTTAATATCTGTTTTGACGGAGAATTTATATACGGTAGTCTTACAGACCAAGGCTAAAAGGAAATCACAACAGAAGCTATTTTAAGGACTCAGAGCTACTGCCAGTTGTTAGGTCTAAATCTGAGGGTGGAGCAGACACCAATGGGATGATTCAATTGGAAGAGAAGTAAAAGGGTGTCCTTAACACCTAAATTTAAAACAAAGGGGGGGGGGTAAAATGACGGGGAAGAGGCAAGGACTAATTACAAGCAATACCAAGACAAAACTGATGTAAAACAGTAGAAAAAGTACCAAAATTATTTATTGTAAGTAACGAAACTAATCATACCTTCTTCCACAAAGAAGGTATAAGGAAGACAACGACCATACGTTTTTTTGGTATTTATACTCCTTATTAACACAAATCCTTATATCCCATGTAAAAGTTCTCTGAATTCTAATGTGGAACTTCATTTTTTCTTCTTCTTTCTACAACAGAAGCCCCATCTCCCTATAGTCTCGAAAGGTCGAGTCTTTGATTCCTGATCTGATTCAGAACTCCCACGTAAACGCCCAAGTAAAGCCCGCCTGCTTTATGAAGTCTGCTATAATCCATCAAGTAATATACATATATATATATATATATATATATATATATATATATATATATATATATATATATATATATATTATGTATATACATATATACACATGCACACACACACATATATATATACTATATATATATATGAATATAAGAAGGCCCATAAAACAATATTGGAACGTTGCAACCATATATTTGAGCACTTCCTTCTGTGCCCCTGTTCACTGGTAAAATATGCACAGATGAAATGTTACAGGAGTATATATACAAAGCATATGCTTTGTATATATACTCCTGTAACATTTCATCTGTGCATATTTTACCAGTGAACAGGGGCACAGAAGGAAGTGCTCGAAATATATGGTTGCAATGTTCCAATATTATTTTATGGGCCTTCTTATATTCTTATTACACTGTGTTATTACAGTAAAAGACATTCATATATATATATATATATATATATATATATATATATATATATATATATATATATATATATATATATATATATACATATACACAAACTAAGAAATCACAAAAGTAAGCGCGTGATTTTGTTTATTAGCTGAAGCGACTAGGAAAGTTCAAATTGAAACGACAGAGCGTAAGTACTTTCGTGTATTTTAACACATCTTCTGGGCACAAAGATGTGTTAAAATACACGAAAGTACTTGGCATTCTGTCGTTTCAATTGAACTTTCCCAGTGGCTTTCTAATAATATATATATATATATATATATATATATATATATATATATATATATATATATATATATATATATATATATATATATATATATATAAAACATCACCATGACATTTTACATTTTATGCAGTCACCATACCGTAAAATAAATACGTATAAGGGCGATGCGGTTTAAAAAATTAACTAAACATTACCGCCATATTTCACAGGACAGATACACATACATATATACACAACAAAACACACACACACACACACAATATTTACGAGTATATATATATATATATATATATATATATATATATATATATATATATATATATATATATATATTTGTGAAGTATTTCAAAACAATTCCAACGTCATTCATAGAGATTTCTATAGATATAATACCGTACATCTATAGAAAGTCAGAGCAATAAAGAGTTAAAAGACCTAACTGAATTCCACATCAGTAAATAGAGGCCAATAATAAATACTTAACGCACACGCAATTTTGTTATTATTACAGTATCATAGCCATTTTTACCACAATATGTGTATATGCCAAATAAAATTAAATTTAAACTTGTGGATCTACGTCACACCAATGTTAAATCTGATAAGAAAGACAGTCATACTAAAATCACCAATAGCATAGTTAAAAGTGATGATATTTAAAGCAATAATATTCACATTACACACACACACACACACACATATACATATATATATATATATATATATATATATATATATATATATATATATATATATATATATATATATATACAACATACACATAAGCTAAGTCACAGACAAAAGATAAACAGACCTCTACTCTGTCCTGTTGTACAGAAAGTTAAAAAGAGAACAAAAGCATCATGGGATAGGTGTGATAAAAAGAAACGGATACAGAAGAGCAATGACCCACCCAGTTCCACCAACGAGTCACCATCGGTAAAACTCTCACCACACAACACACACACACACACACATACATATATACATACATACATACATATATAGGGACTCACACTTGAAGCACGTTACATATATTGAAAACAGCCGATTATGTAACCCCTTAACAACAACCGGTTCTCAGTTTAAAAATCAGCACATTTCCTTAATTTTCATTTACTCACAGTTAACTGGAACATGCGAGATGCTAACTTAATCAGATATTTCCTTGTTCTTTTTCCACAGAAGGTAATTATTTTAGGCCTAAACTGAAGTTCCACAAAATACCTATTACAGTAAAACAAACAAAGTAATGCAAGAAATGTCTTAATCCGCTTTTCAATTCTAAATGAACTAGCAAAATCATAACAAGCAATTCATGACACAGCAAATATCAGCACAATAATTTCTGGAAAATTGTTCTTTGAAACAGTTGTTCCCTTCATTATTCATAAATTCGTTTTATGAAAGCTGAAATCATATTTACGGCAGGAATCAATAACATTAATCAATACAGGTCCAGTAAATTTTTGCATTCGAAGTCTCTCTCTCTCTCTCTCTCTCTCTCTCTCTCTCTCTCTCTCTCTCTCTCTGACCTCGACGCTACAGAGAAGAAAAGTTTGGTTAAAGTATTTGAGTAACAAGGGTTAATAATGTTGAGCTACGTCGTGGTAAAAAATGTAGCTCGGGTGAAAGGACACATCGGGGGCTCGTGGTTGTTTGGTCACTGGAGATAATGGAGCGCGATACTCTGGTGAACAGCTGGTATATTAACATGTCCTTTGCAAAAACGAGCAGCAAGATAAGACGTGTATTCATAGGCTGTAACAGGTTACAGAAAGGAAGTCTTAATATAGAGGAAAACCCAGGATTCATACGAAATAGATATCAGGGTGTGGAGTTCGTATAGTGGGGCGATGTTATGCTTTTATTAAGCTATTTTATTACAAGAACACGGTAATGCTTAAGGAAAGTTTTTTGCAACGACCGTACACCAGTGCATAGCATGCCAGCGACTGTCGCCTGGTTTTTCTTCAAGACGACGCCCTAGTTGAGGTAACCAGCTTTTTAGTGAACAACATGTCAATGCCCTGGCCCAGTCGTAGAGCACTGGGCTTGCACTTCCGTGGAGAGTAATTCGTTTCCAGATCTGCCACAATCCAGTCTACCCAGCTATGAATATAGCACCTGACTCAATCGGGATCTAAAAAAAAAGGTCTTTCAGGTGGAAGACAAGGGCGCATTCTTAAAGGCCAAAGCGAATATGTCTTCCACCTGAAAGACCTGGGTTCGATATATATATCGGAAATTTATTTATATTACACGTGATTGTGTGTTGACTATTTCTATATATATATATATATATATATATATATATATATATATATATATATACTATATATATATATATATATATATATATATATATATATATACTGTATATATGCGTGTATGGCTGGGAATAATGTCAACTTCAACATCATCATTATTGAAAACCTTAAAATATTCCCTAACCTAATCCAAATCTCTTTAACCATCCGAAGCCTACAAACCTCAGATGCTTTCGTTAAATTTGGTTATTTTCTCCTCCAAAGTCGTTATGTTTCCCTTTCTGATTAGGTAAACAACAAATTCACCTTAAAAGAAACATAAATAGTGGTGATTCACTTGTGTAGGAGGATAGCAGCTTGCAACAGCCCCGTCTGCGCAACTGAAACACCAGAGGTCATATTTATTGTTACTTTCGATGGAAATATTTTCTTTTCGTGATTATTTCAATATTTCACTTCTCACGGCTCAAAGAGAACCGCTCTAGTTATTATATATTTATCTTATCTTCAGCACAACTATTCATCTAACGTCATGGATGCGCTCTTCTTTGGCTGATACTGACATTCCAACCACTTCAACTAACGTCACTGCTCCTCTAGTGAAAATATTTTCTAGGCCTGACTTTCTTCCTCCATGTTTTATTTTACGTTCTCTCTAATCCCCGTAAGAATTCAGTATGTCTGGAGTCTCTTTCTGTTGCTTCTGACATTTCTAAAACAAGGTTTACTATAACTTTGACCTGTTATGCAAAGCTCACGTTTACCGTGCGAATCTCCAACTAGCTCAAGTAGGCGTGGTGCTAAATTATTTCCAGACAACCAAGTAACATGTTCATTTCTAGTGTCTGAAGTGTCCCCTCTGCGTGCACCAAACTGTCCTTTTCTGTCTCTTTTCTGTTCCCAGTGGTGTACCCAAGAAAGGATTTGATTTTCCCCCATCTGCTCTTTCTTTTCATTTCTGACCCTTTCCGACTCTCACTTTCCCAACTGACCCACACACGGGTTACTTTATTATAATATTTCTCATATCTGATTTCTTTCTTATTTTCAGAATTCCTCTGAAATTCTTACCAAACCTTGCTTAACAGAGTCAGATTTTTAAATGTCAATCTGGGGCACAAAAACCTGCCTTTTCGAAACGTACAAGTCAAAATTTTATCATGATGTTACAATGTGCAGAAATAATGACTCAATGTTATTATGAAACAGGTTCTATTCCTATCATTAATCTGTGGAAAACGTCCTAGAATTCGACAATTAAAAAACTCAAATATCACAACTTCGTGATTAACTCTCCTACTGGTTTTCACAGAATGAAGCAATTAATTACTCGGCGCAGATAGCAGCAGATGCCTCTAATGAAAAGCGAACAAGCAGATGCTGAATAACGGGAAAGTGAGCAATACTACCCGACAACTGCCTTGTATTGCCTTTCGCTAAACAATGTATGAGGTGATATACGACAAGAAAGCTTATAGGCGGCCTCAGGGTCAAGTAAAACGTGGTATAGCTTCATTTCGAAATACAGAAAGCGGACAGAGCATAATTTAAGTTATCCCTAACGTTTTGTAATACGAAGAAATATTAAAATATACAGTCGATCAATACTTACTTTATTCGTAAAAATAAACCGCCGAAGCCTGTATTTACCAAATTTAAAGCACAAACGTCAATCGTTTACAGCTTCAGACAGAAGTGCACGTGACAGTTCGCATATCCTTTCACAGGGGAGTAAACCAGCAATGTGATTGCAAAATTCCTTTGAAAAACATTGCAAAATAACAAAAAGTACCAGGAAACGACGCTGTTCTCAAAAACTCTACCGATGGGGATTGACGCGTACATTACCCCTGGACTTGGACCTGGATGGATATCGCGTATTTCCTTTAACACCCGTCTTTGATAATAATTTTGAACATACTTTTCACTGAAAACCCTAAAAATCGATTTCTGGGAATGAAATGAAGAAATAGCCCGTCCAGAGTTCGTACCTGTGTCAGAAAGGGCAGCAGTACGCTGCCATTATCGTCAAGCATAAGAATCTTTTTCAGCTCATACAAGTACATCACTATTATGTCACATTCAGATAATATTCTGCTTGACCAGAAATAAGCACACCATCACTCTGGCAAGGAGACGTTAAGCTGAACATCGTGTTATTGGAGTGATGTGCCGTGTGAAACATCTCAATCATACAGATATGCTATAATATGCATGGGCTGGAATGGCGTCTATCCCTTTTGACAGTGAGGTAGGATAGCACTGAAATGCTGCCTCTGACCAAATTTCGATTCCTTGAGTTGAAGGACTGTTTCCCCATTTCGTTCGCAAAAATTCACATCAGGGTTTTCGCAGAAGACGTATCGTTTTGTAACGGAGTCGAAAAGTTAAAAAGAGCCCATGGAGTGCTGCGGCTTTGTTTATACTTTAACAAATTCACTTGTCAAAAATACTGATACTCCATGGTACAAAGGCATCTCAAGAAAGTTTAAAAACAAATAACTTGGCTCAGAACTTAGGGGCACTTACATAAATGAAAAAAATTATCAATATAATCTGTTCAATTCCCAAGAATGTTCCAGGAAGAAAGAAAATGCGTCTTAAAAGAACTTTGGGACCATCTCGATATGAGCTCATCAAGGAAAGAAAAGGGCTGCCATTAAAACCCGGTCTCTTCCAGTGCTCGACATCTTTGGCAGAAACAAAGGAAGGCAATGGAACAGCCCTGTTGTTCCGTCGTGAGCAAAACTTTAATGGCATTTGCACAGGAGGCATTACCTTTCAACAGACTTTTTCCCCAAGTCACCACCAAAAGAATCTTTTATTTCCTCTCTCTCTCTCTCTCTCTCTCTCTCTCTCTCTCTCTCTCTCACACACACACAAACGAATAAAAGCCGATAGCCGATACTCTCACGTCAAAATACCTTGTAGACTCATAGCTACAGCAAAAGCATACAAAAAGGAATCTACGGCTTCAAGAAAACCCTCGTACACGCACGTGGAGATCACCTACCCAATCATCCTTACATTTTCCAAGGGTCTTTCCTCCTTCCCATTGGAATTCAGAATTATACTCCCATATGACCCGGATACTCTTCCATACTCAGCATACTGAATGATTTATTGGGTCCCAGTGCTTGGCCTCTGGCCTAGACCTGGTATTTTAATCTAATCCTTCGGGCCAGTCCTAAGAGAGCTGAAAGTCAGCTCAGTGGTCTGGTGAAACTACTTTAATATAATAATAATATAATAATAAAATAATCTTCTATACTCATTACTTGATCCAACCACCCAAATGACCCTTTCGTGAGCTCATCTTTTTTAAAATATCCTCATTTTCACCACTGTGGCTAAACTGCTATTTTGTTCATGTTTCCACATCTTTTTCTCATTCGCATTCCGCAATCTCATTGGCTACCGTACACAAGAGAGCTTGACAACCCCTCTGTACACGTCAACTTCCTTTTATTCGGCCATCATCTTTAATATTTACTCCTAAAAACCTTTGACAGTCATTCACTTCTATCCTCTCCCGTTGATATTTTCTTACTTTATCTTCGCATTCATCTTCAAACTTTTATCAATTTTAACAAATTAAACAAATTTACTGCACTCTTTAACTTCGCAAACGATCATTTCATAAAAATGCACCTGATCGGTGCGCGCGCGCGCGCACACACACACACACACACACACACACACACTCTCTCTCTCTCTCTCTCTCTCTACACCAACAAAGCTCTTTCCTATTTGGTCCTCATTATCAATAGCCGTTCCCGCTCATAAAACTCGCAGGTTTACTCGGCAAAGTTATTCCTACGCTATTCGTGAGGTCTTCCTGACACCTTTCCCTGTAAAGTAAGGAAAATAAATACTCACAAATAATCCCTCCAAATCACCCACATCCCAGCTTTCAATTTCCCTCGGCATTCCTTAACATCTTCAATAGTCGTTTCTGCCTCTAGACACATTAATTCCACCAACACACGCAGCATTAAGTTCTCCCTCTTTTACATTATCTACATGCATAAATACTTTAATGTCACAGAAGAGCATTCTTTTCAGGCAGCTCTTTCCACTGTATTCTATTATCCACAAAAAAAAAAAAACACATAGCAACCCTTTTTCACTGCACTCACTACCATAAGACCTTCTAAAAATTTATTTTCATATTCTACACAAATATTTTACTCACAGTTGCCTATTCTATATCATCTTTCATTATACCTTATTATTCCTCCTATATTCCTCTTCTATTCTAAGTACACCTCCACTCAACTTTTCGACTAACTTTAAAGTAGCTTTGTTTTAATCTCACTAAATATTCCACTTTACAATTCCCTCCTTTCTCAAGTAACCTTTACCAACATTCGTCCCCTGATGCAAGAAGTTTCTCAATTCGTTATCAGCTTCCTACATCTCCAGAATTTTTATTACAATTCTATTCTTCTTTCACCTTCTCCCTACTGTATATGTAGCTGTCCTTTCTGTCTAATGAAGCTCATTCATATCTTGCAAACATGACTGGACACCATTCTTTTATATATACCTGACGCCTCTCTCCATTTTCACTTGCCCTCCAACTAAGTAATTATCATATTATCTCCTGCTAATCCGCTTACTTCTATCACATCCACCAACTTACTCATCCTTCTTTTGAAGTACCTCCCTACTTTATCTTTTCTAAATACACTGACTGGCATTTTCTTTTGACAACTTATTTTAAACACACCTCCGCAAAATCTCTTCTTTTACCATCAGGCAACCCAAACCAACCAATCTCACCATTCCTTCAACTACCATGTACTTTTGTTTCCATATCACCTGGCACGCTCACACTTTCTCATTTTCCAAAACTAGCAAGGTAGTCAACAGGCTCTCCAAAAGGCACTCCTTTCCATCCTCACAATCACAGCTTTCACTCCCAGTTTACAAGCATCCCCCAGATGCTAACACAATTTTGTGCCTTATCAAGACCTACAGGTGCCTCTACCCTCTTCATAAGCTGATACCAACTAGACACACAATCACTCTTGTAATTCTTCTAAATAATGTTTCTCAGACACTTTCATCTTGTTTTCATAAAATGCCTTAAAATTCAACATTCCTACATCAAAATGTTACCAAAAAGTTCTTCTAGTCTAAATCAAACCATTAATTCTTCATTCATCTTTTGGAAAAATACAAAAGTATATTCATTCCATTTCTTCTTCTGGGTCTGGGTTTATTTTTGGAGATCCTCCCATCGGTCCTGAAAACCCCTTTCTCTCTACTATTTAGTAACTCATACCATGCAGAGCTAGGTGTTCCTTTTCCAACAAGTCAAAAATATTTCTGGATAAAATAAATAAATGATTAAATTACGTTTCTGAATATCTAAGGTTCATTTTCTGATCCTCTTTAATGAAAATGTTCCCGCCACTGATGCCCAGGAGTGAAGCAGTACTTCAATATGCCAACTGGAGATGTGAAAGCATATCTGAACCAAACTTCCTTTCTGCAATTCATGTTTAAACAAACTGGAATATTCCTAATCTTTCATATCTGTACATAAAGTGATCACCAGAAGTGTTAATGAACTTAAAGCATACAGTTCTCAGGGCCATAAGCTACATATGTCAACAGAGCAGAACCTGAATCAATCAACTCTTTCAAAAGCTACTGAGCTCCCATACCTGCAAATTACTTGGTTAACCCTTCGCCCGCACTGACGTGTGTCAGTCACATCGTAAAGGCCACATTAAGAAAGCCGGTTAATGTGTCGAGACAGCTCTAAGGAACCATCTGCCGTTCCTCACAGCCGTGACCAAGAATTTCAATATTACCTACGGAAGGAATAACTCCCGGGGACGCAGTGTGGGCGTGAGCCGCGAGGGAATGCTGGGAGGTAAGGCCACCAGACGTGACTCTGTGGCCAAGAAAATTCATTTATCATCTGATGACTTTCTGCCAATGGACACGTGATGCAAACTCGTTCACTGCCAAATTTCAAATGGTGCAAAGTCATTCTGGACACAATGTATGAGACATAAACAAAGCTATCCAAATGCAAACACTCAAAATATACGACTAAAGCGTAAAACACAAGTTGGTTTACATTTCAAGCCACTACAGCCATAAGACTGCACTTGTTGGCATATATTCAAGTCACACGAGCAACAGTAATGTATAGGAAGATAAATAACAATATCCAAAACAAGTTTCAAGCAAAAACCTCTAAACCGTGCAAGAAAAGTCTCCAAAATAAGAAATGTACGTAATGACTCATATGTAAGGGAATGTGCTTAGTAACAGGACGTGTCTGAAGGTTAAATATGAAACGAGAAAAACAAACTAATATACAGATGGGGTGTTGATTCTAGCGACATTTCAATCCAACTTCCAAGAGAGAGAGAGAGAGAGAGAGAGAGAGAGAGAGAGAGAGAGAGAGAGAGAGAGAGAGAGAGAGAGAATTATTCTACAATACAGCATTAATCAGTTAAATTTACCACCAAATACGGATATAAAAACAAAAATCAAAATGGAATCAAATGCAGATAAAAACCAAAAAATACTAAAGGTGCCAGAGACCAACACTTTTGAAAAATGTCTTCAGACAGACTAATAAACTGAACAACAAACTGACAAGTGAAATCTGTACCTTTTTGTGGCTCCAATGGTTGCATCACATACCTGTAAAATGGAGAAAGCAAGTTTTATCAGAAAACAGAATATATAAGTTATCATATATGACTAAAGAAGCCATTATTCTCATTTCTTTCAATGATATAATGTCCCGCTTCAAGTATTCTTCAAAACAATGGTTTGCGTAGAGAGTTTTTAAGGCTTACACCTAGACTTCTAAGAACTATATGAAAAAAGACAAAATTGTTGAATTTGTTGATTAGTTAAATCCTCTCTGCTGTGCCACGGCTCTGTTTCATTAATATATATATATATATATATATATATATATATATATATATATATATATATATATATATATATATATATATATATATATAATACATGTGTGTGTATGTGTGCGTGTGCATGTATGTTTATGTGTGTGCATGTATGTTTATGTGTATATATATATATATATATATATATATATATATATATATATATATATATATATATATATATATATATATATATATATACATATATGTATATATGAGTCATATATATGTATATATATATATATATACATATATATATATATATATATATATATATATATATATATATATATACATATATATATGTGTGTGTGTGTGTGCAATTAAACTTCCCGCTCTAATGATGGTAAGGTTCCAATCGAAGATCAATACTCTATACGATGAACTCTCCAAACTTCCCAAACATTCCGCCTACACAGAAGGCCCATCAGCAGTAAGCAGAGCCGCTAAACACACTATGCCACTGACCTCCATCCTGCGCCCCCTTGCAGTTTTGGATACCGAGGGCCTTCCGTTTTAAATAACTGATCTTCCCACGTAGCCTGAGGTTGCACGTCCCCCCTATTCTCCTTCTCTCAAAAATTCCGGATGACACTCAATTTTATGCTCTCTTCAACTAAAATTTGCTTCCTAAAACACTACGATCTCACTTTTCTCCAAACATTTTCGACCACATCGTCATACCTACACTTCCAACACTTCGACCCTCTGGACTCCATCTCTGGATCTATGTGTATATATAAAAAGAAACTATTTCTAATCCTTGAAGTCGTTTCCTCCGACGCTGCCAAATGTACTTGGAAGTGACCGCCTCTATCCATTTTTAATCCATACCCTTGGGAGCAATAATGGTCTTTGTTTGGGTCTACTCTCCAATACATAAGGTATTTACACTGACATTACTTAAATGACAGAATCAATAGAAAGACTGCAAAATATCATATTTCCATTTGCAGTCATTGAAGAAGAAGATAGAATGTATTTTTCAACCCACGTCGCGTCTTTCAGGATACTTGATAAGATGATCGCTACCTTATTCTACATCGGCCTTACGACCATTTACATGTGTTCCATTCTCTCTCTCTCTCCCATAGGAATAAATAATCACATACAAACACACACGCACATATATATATATATATATATATATATATATATATATATATATATATATATATATTATATATATATATATATATATATATATATATATATATATATATATATATATATATATATATATATATATATATATATATATATATATATATATATATATATATACTGTATATATACTTGGAGACATTTTGCGCTTAGGTATATGGCGATTCATTCTCTCCCTACACTTACGAAATATAGAATTTCTATTTATTTTTTTTTTTCATGCAAATACTGTTGTGAAAGTATTCACAGTTCGTTATTTCCATGCTTTTATAATTTAAACTACTCTACACAATCCTGTACTCATGTAGTTAATAGAATTTTTGATTCCCATGCTCGTCAAGGGCAATTTAAAAGAATTGGCGACGCAGCTCAAAATCTGTATCATGTTTAAGAATAAAAAACTTTGTTTAAACCGTTACCCAGTGTACAGTATTACGAAGGACCTTAATATGATAAAAAGAAAATGTAGCACTGATTACTGCAGCATGTTTTAGGTAAGCAGTGCATTCAAGCACCGAGCATATTAATTGGGAACGTTTGATATGGCAGCGACATAAGTCTGGAAATACTACTGAGCATTACGAGATGGTGATGAGAAACCGACCAACAACGCAAAAGGCAAGCAGAGCTACTCGGCAGCGTCTAAACAATCTCCTGTTGGTATTTCGCTTTCTGATACCTGTCATCATGGTCCTCCGGGGGACTGAGAACTGGGGAAAAAGTGCACGCATCTTTACCTTTGTGGGAAAAATGTGCACTCCTCAGTATTTCACTTTACAAATGGGTTTATTTCTGAAGTGTTTGCTCAGCATATGCTTATATGTCTTGGAAGCGTCTAGCAGAGGAAGAGGAACTGATTACACATTATATCATTTCATAATTCTTAACTGCATAATAACACTCACAATTACTCATTTTCTGAATGACAATGTTCCATGAGTAAAATCCCAATAACGTTTCCCAAATGCTGTTATCAAATGATCTACAACAAATGCTTCATTTATTATATTGACCATTAAAATCATTTGCAATTCATATTTCATGTATAATTCCGGCAGTTTTGGTTAGATTTTAAATTTCGACCAAATGAATATATGTATTAAATTCAACCGAGCCCCTCAGATCCGAGTTCCAAATCTGAAAATGACTAAATACACAACAATGAAAAGGAAATAAAAAGATAATAAAACTCAAAAACATAATAACACTCAATCCAAGTTCCTCTCGCTGAAGATGGTTGCACTGTTCTTGCCTCTTCCTCAGAGGAAAAGACTTCCCTTCTTTGAGTTGGCCTTCAGGCTTTTATCAATATGGCGGCGCCACCGTTGCAGGCGACCCTTGAAAACGAGTAGGGCCTCTTCAAGCGTGCTTTATCTTTCCTTGTCAAACAAAAGACAGAAACGAGGCTGACGCCTTCAAAGGAGATGCAACGGTGCAAGAAAGATGGCTTTATGGGGGGTTAGTGAAAGGGGGCTTGTGTGAGGGGTGGGCCTTGGTTCTTGAGGCACAGGATCTTAATGGAGATTAAGAAATGAGAGCCAGGTAGGGTTGAGAGAAAAGACAACCTATGGGATTCAAACTGTGCCTACAAGGCCCTTCTATCCCTTGCACTGCTGAAAACGAATAATTAGATACTAAAATTTGCCTGCTTTTTTCTTCTTTTTGGACTTTTCATCAAAAGAACTGGTAGATCCGTTCAAACTTATTTTCAGTTTTTATTGTGCATTCCCGCAATCACTCTACACGTTCCTCTCATTCAGTGGCCTTAGCGTTATGTTAAAAGAACATCCACTTTCAAATAACTAACAACAAGATTTGTCAGTTTCTTCATTCAGCTCAACAGCGAAAGTGCCAGTCTTGAAATTTGCCATGTGCGCGTCCATAAACTGCATGCAACAAGGATCAAAGAGAGGTGTTCAAAAATCTGTAACCAAAAGTCTACGTGTTCTTAAGTTTTAAGAAACTTCATGTCATTTTCACATAAACGACCACAAATATAATCATTACGGGCAAAGTTTTAGACACCTAAAACGAGCAGGTGGAATTCAGTCTTCCTTACATCAGCAATTGCTTGCCAATGTCAAGCAGACATGATAATGAACCATATATGTGAATGATTACGCAGATTACAGGCCATTTACGATACAATTCATATGCAATGGAATGGGGTTCAAAAGAATTACGATTGTTAGGAACCTGTGTAGACCAAAGTACAAACCATTCGCAAACACAGTTGTTTAGCTTTTAAATACTTAAAAAACCCGGTTATCTTTTACTCGAAACAATATTTGGCTCAATAAAACAAGAGATACTTGGAAATACGGCTCCTTGATGCTTTTACGAGAAAAATTCTCTAAGTAATGTTACGGTAACTGTTCAAAAAAACACACATTAAATACATGAATACGTTTCTAAAGTCAGTCTGTAGAAGGATGACAAAGTCGTATGTTTTCACGGAATGTACTTAAAATCATCCAAAATAGAGAAAAAATAACGGTGCATACGAAAGCGCGTATACACATCCACAAAGGACAGAAAATAATATAGGTACTACATACAGCTTTTAAAATAGCCAGGAGTAAATGTTTCATCCAACCACGCCCATTGTCGGTCCAAACACAGCACACAAGTGCAAGTACTTCCTGTGACGCGTGAATCACACTTTATGTGGAACAAGGATGCAGGATGTGGTCGGCGAGATACAAATCCTCTACATTGTAACTTCTCTTTATTTTTACAGTTACGTTCTCCGTATTATAGGTAACCTGAATACCCCTGCTGTCCGCATTTCATTTCTAAGCAAGTTTAACACTGGAGCCGTTTTCAACTCGTTTGAATTAAACAAATTTAACAACAATACACATGCTATAATTATTACAGAATCTTAAGACATCTGGAAAGCCAATGAAAAATACAAGTAAATCAAAGCCTAATCGACAGGAATGAGTATCACTAACTCATTCCTGTCGATTAGGCTTCGATCATTATAGTGATAATATCATAATTACATTGCACTAAATAGCAGGTACCGAGAGTAAAAAAAAAAAATATAATAAAAATTTGTAACAAATTTGAAACCTGTAGAGTTTGCTTAGAGTTTTGAGAGTCACAGAGCACTTCAGAAACATACCACAGCTTGGGGGAATAAAGAAAGGAACGAAAAGTAAAAACGCTAATTAAAGCAAGAGGTAATCAAAAATCGTGTAGTAAAAATTTTATTTTATCCGGGGCGAAAATTGGCAAAACCAGGAAGGCTGGCTGTGAGCAAAATAAAAAGAGCATAATTCACGTTTCTCCAGGAAAAGAATATTTGTCAAGAAGTTGTTTCGGCATTCACTGCCCGTTTGTCCTCCACCTTTCGGCATGAGCAATACTCGGCTACCATTAAAAACAATGAGCATTCCAAGAAACCTTACTTGCATTGTTAATGACTCTCTCTCTCTCTCTCTCTCTCTCTCTCTCTCTCTCTCTCTCTCTCTCAACAATATACAATTTGAAAAGCAAACTTTTGCACCAGACCTAAAAAAAAAAAAAAACTGGCAGCTACTGATAGTACGGAAAACAATTCAACTAAACTTTTTAATTTAATGCTAAACAAATGCAACGTGACCACTACGCCTATGTATTGCAGAAGACCGGACACACAAAAGGTACAGGATTCTAAAGCGTTCTAAATTGTTGCAGTGAAGCAAAATTCGGAGTTTGTCTTTAATTTGAAACATCTCTGTAATAAGGAATTTATGAAAAAAAAAACTGCAGTAAGATATACACCAAAGGGGAAAATGATCTCATGAACCATGCAACGTCTCATCAGGTATATTGCAGAAGGTTCCATAATATTCCGCTTGCCTGCGAGATGTCAACATATTTTAGCTGTAACGATAATTTACGACGAGGTGGCCTGAACGTTTCAAGTATTCGCTCAGCACATTCTCCGAGATGCTGCCCGGAATGATAATGATTGGGAAGTGACCTTTCTTCGAAATGGATCTTATTCAGGATGAGCCAATTCTTGAAGCGCTGTAAAAGAGAAGAACGAGCTTCACCTCCTCCTTTTGCTGGTAGCAAAATCATAAAACTAAGGTCAGCCACTATAAGCACAAACTGAAAAGACGGTGTGCATGAAACAATTCAATGCTCCCAAAGGTTTCCAAGAAAAAATGAAACGCCTTATTAGCAAAAACTTCCTACACTTCGCAATGAAATCGTGTATATTATCTTATTCATAAATAACTACATGAACTGTCACGTTTCTACAAATTTAGACTTTCGTGTAATTTACAACAACAACAACAACAAAAAGTAGAATCTCGTAAGTCGTATGGTAAAAAAGAAATCTAAAAGAAGGAAGATGCTATTCGTGAACCGCACAAGGCCTGCCACACGATGAAAAAATTCTGAAAAATCGGCCAGGAAAGTTTTGAAAATAGGCGACTTAAATTCTCAAAATTTCATTTAAATGGTAGGATCCGCTACAACAGTATACCATTCTTCTGGGGTATTACACTGTGCCCTCACTGAAATTCAAACAATTATCATCCAAGACTGAGAATATATTTTTATATCATGTCTCGACCGGCTACTGCCACTTTTCACTGGAGCTCAAAAATTCATTAATTTAGGTCCATAACCATTTACAAGAGATAACAGCAAGACTTGACCCACGGCCATTTCTCAGAAAAAAAAACAACGTGTTTAGTCCATAGCTCTTCAACGGAGAGTTATACAATCGAAAGTGGTCACATTTTAAGCTGGGGTCTAGAAGGTAATATGAGGTGCATCTTCCGCGCTTGAACTCACTCAGAAAAAATAAATAATTTGCACGGTGGAAATTGAAACCGTTAACGTACCAGAAAATTGGGCGCTTAAACTTTATAACAACACTTTGCCGAGTAGTCACATCTTTCGTGCCAATAAAATCCTAATGAATCGCAAGGTATTTTCACCATTATAAAAATTGAACAAGACATTCTACGCAATCAAATATCGATTTTAAATTTCCTTCAAACGAGGTAATGATCAGGTATACTTCAGCAACTCTCTTCTCACCATTACATCCATCAACTTGCTCTTTCATCTATTCCATTTTGACATCATATAACAAACGTTTTTACGTTTTAACTTATCCCAGCAATTTTCTGACACAATACAAATGCTGCCTTTCCTAGTTCTACATCTCGAAGCCACCCAAGTCATAATCACTTTTTATCCTACTAAGTCCTTCAACTTTGCTCGTCTAATTAACTATACTACACAAATTTCTCTCTTTAACATAATCAACGATCATACATTTTGTCTCCTGTACCACATCTATGCACATTCATGACCCCAAAAATTAATATTTCATTATTCTCTTAAGTCCCCAAGAGCTGTACAGAGTACGGGGCAAATCCCATCTCACATCGACTATTTGGTGCTTTTCGTACCATGAAATGCAGTTTATTAACTGATTTCCCAATAATTAAGAGAAGTGAACGTTTGGTTATCATTTGTCACAGAATGAGAAGTTCCTTTGCCAGTTGGGAGGTTCCTTCCACCACTGGGTCCTCAACTATTCACTTGGCATTCCTTAACTGCAACGACGTCACAAGATTGTGGCTCAATTCGAGAATGAATGTGTCCCAATGTTGGATTACTGTGGCTTTGTCTGAAAAACGTTTACCCTACAGAAATTCTGCCATTCTAATATATCATTTTCAAGAAAATCTCAAGTCAAAATTGTCCTGAGCACCTCAACGGAAGGTATTCTTTATCTTTCCTGACTACATCATCGAGTTTTTATCATTCATGTAATATCTAATATGCTTCCAATAACAATGCAGACTGCGTTTCATCTGTATCTTTACCTAAAGATGAGATTGATTTCCTTTCTATGAATAGTCACTAGGTTCTCCCGCTTTGTTTCGTAGCTCTACAACAAGCAATGTTTACGCTTCCTGTGCTCACTAGGAAGTGAACAGTTTCATTACTGAATAAAAGGTCATTTTTGATTCTCTTAATATTATATTTCCTGTTGTTAACCAATATCTTTTTTGTTTATTATTATTATTATTATTAATTATTATTATTATGAACCCTATTCATATGAAACAAGCCCACAGGGGCCACTGACTTGAAATTCAACCTTCCAACGAATGTGGTGTTCATTTGAAAGAACAAGCAGGATGTACAGCGAAATACAGAAAGAGGAGATCAGTTATTAGAAAAACAGATAAAGCAACAAACTAATGTATAAAAAATATAAAATATTAAAATACAACTTAAATTGCATTAGGGTAGTAATGAATTACATGTATGCTTGAAATCTGAAGTTCCAATTGCACGACATCCTCTGGGAGGCTGTTCCACAGTCCAACGGTGTGAGGAATAAAGGACCCTGGAATTGAGAACTTCGACAGCGAGACACATTTACAGCATATTGGTACTGCTGTGTAGCACATCTGGTTGCTCTCGGCAGATAACGGGGATCAGGGATCATTTGTGAATGTGAAAAATCTCTGTTAAAATATAATCTGAAGGAGAGGATGGGGTGGAAAATCTGTATGAGATCTGCTAATCAATAGTGTTGTAGTCTTACTCGAATTCAACCTCTTACCCAACCGACTACACCATTCACTGATCCGGTCCATGTCCCGATTGAGCCTGAGGGCATCTTCATTTCTCGTAAGTGGAGACTTAACTACACCTACCAATGTTGCATCAACGGCATACTGAACAATCTTGTTTTCCCAGATAACAATCATATCAACTGTATACACTAAAAATAACAGTGGACCAAGAACACTAAACTGTGGAACGCAGGACACAATAGGTATTGGTTCACTAAAGATCCCATCAACACCATCTCGTTGCTTCCTACCTGTAAGGAAATCTTGAAGTAATCCTAAAACATATCCACCCACTCCAAGATTCTGAAGTTTAAATAAATGCCTTATGATTTACTAAATCGAAAGCAGCACTAAAATCCATTTGAATTACTCTACACTCAAAACCCTTATCAAGGTTCTCTTGCAAATGGCATGACAAGTCTACAAGAGCATCAAAGGCACCTAGCTGTTTCTTATCTGCATATTTGCTATCAGCTAACAATTCTTTAGATTCCATATACTTATATAGTGGCTTACAAATAATTTTTCAGTAACTTTGGAGAATAGATATTGGCCTGTAATTATTGCAGTCTGCAGATATGCCACTCTTTGGAACGGGCACTGTATTACTAAGCTTGCTATTATCCACAAAGATACCACGTCGACATAAAAATGTGTAGAATCTACTAGTCTTGGGAGACAACACGCTGGAACCTTTTTAAAAACAAAGGAAAAAAAGCATCAGGATCTTCTCCTCCTCAGCTATCAAGACTATCCAGAATTTTCTTGACATCCTTAGAGCGAAATGCAAATTTTATAAGAATAGGTTCAGGATGACAAATATCAGAGCGAGGGACATCCTCAGCCGATTGCTTGGCTTCAAAAGCTCGATGAAGCAGTTCAGCCTTTTCCCTAGGGCTAGTAACCAATCTACCATCATCTGATAGTAGTGGTGGAATGGAAGGCGAGCCTGAACCAAAGATGGACGATGCCAATTTGGTCCACCACAGATGAGGCTGAGTAATTCCTTCAAGTTTCCTTTTCAAGGAATTATTGTAATTTCTCCCGTCTTTATGGTAAGTTCTATTCGCAGCATGGTATGAATCAACAAAAACAGTGTAATTTACATTTGAACGGTTGCGTCTCCATGTGTTGAATTTGGTCTGTTTGTCATGGTAAGCTCGTCTATATATATCATCAAACGAAGGCTGGTCATTTGTTCTGAATTTGATGACCTTTCTAGGGGCAAACCTTATTAAAATAGCCATCAGCTTTTCATTTAACTTCTTCTTGGGACCAGGATCTAACATAACATCTGGAGTATCAAGTGCCTGACAAGCTTCAATAATGCGATCCCAATTCGCTCTAGATTTCAGCCAGATCTTTTTTCCAATGATTGCATTAGGAACATACTGATTGACAGATATGTCCATCTCAATGGCACAATGATCAGAAATGCCTATATAATCACAGATCTTGGACTTGACAATTGCTGGCACACCTGTGAATATGAGGTCTAATCTATTACCAGAAATATGCGTGGGCTCCTCGTTTAGCTGGACAAAATCGGAAGATACACAGAACTCAAGAGCAGACCTGCCATGTTGATCTGTGGAATTTGAATTTAGCCACTCGCTGTAAAACAAAGAACTTCATGTCAACTACACTCCAAATTTTTTAGGATAAATAAGTTGTCTGGACTTAGTGTATACAGCCATACCTTGTGCATGTGGGACGGTACGACGATAAATAAAATCATGGCCATCAAACTCTGGGATTAAAAACTCAACTTTTGACTTGTTACTACTTATGAGAGTTTCGTATCAAAACATTAAATCGTAGTTACGGGCAAAACTCCGGAGATCAAGAAATTTTACCTTAAGCACCAAATATTTGAGTAAAGTACTTTGCAATTTTTCTTCTGTAATGAGTAACAGGTCCAGGGTTCAGCTTAATATCTCCCGAATGAATTAAGATTAACAACATAAAATCAGTAGCAAAACTAACAGTAACATCGTAAAAATCAACAGTACAAAAATTCTGTTGAAAGTATAAATAAACAAGACCATATGTCATTGAAAAAAGTGCCAGAAGCAACTGGTCGACAAGGTGGGGCTGGCACACCTTGTAAGGCAAATAAGAAATCCGCCAGGTTTTCCGCAACAACCGGGGGAGGACAGTCAGGCTGGAATTAGAAACTATAAAATGCTCAGAAGGAAAAGATTAGGTAAAGCCAAGAGGACTTTCCTGATAATCCACCAAGCAACTTTTGCTTTCTCATCAGCCTATCCTACACACTTTTTATTTTTCATAAGTGTATTTTGCCTATCTGCTACTTTTATTGCTAGCAGTATATATCACTTGTTACTCACGTTACTTACATCATTAATCTTTCACTATACATTTCAGCTCTTTGAACCAGCTGACCATTCATTCATTTTCTTGGGAAATTATTTAGCTTTGTCCCCGATTCTACGTTTGACGGCATCGAGTTATGAGTCATAAATCCAAACCCAATTACCCGTAACAACCACTCCCAGAAGGCTCATTTTTAAACGACAGAAAGCCGAAAATGGTCTTTGTGAGAACTCCATTATCCTCCCCCTCCCTCGGGGAACGCTCTGAGATGACGATCTGGTCCGAGAGGAGATCGTTGTAGCTGATTTTATTTATCGTTAATGGTGTTTGATGGCGATAAACCTTGAGAGCCAAGATCCTTTTACACAACAATCTTTATTGCAGTTTCTTTAGGTCTACTGAAATCAAATTTAATGTGGGAGATGAAGACGTAATCAGTATAGATGACTTGATATATCGTATAATCTATAAATTTTGCTAATAATATTCACACAAAAATGGAATACTGTCCGCATGTCACTACCTGTTTTCTTCCTTGGTCTTCTGCTTACCTACCAACATGCTTTAGTTAAAACCTTCCTCCAGGCCTTCTCTCTCTCTCTAATAAATATCAAACTCAGAAGACGAGCTTGAGCCATCACTGGATCAAATATATCGAAGGCAAACAATCTGAAATCAAAGTATTCAAATAATCAGCTCGCCGTAAACTGAATACAGTGACGACGACATCCAGTCTCGATTTGCCCCCCACAGGAACATCAACTGATAACGACCCCAAATCAGAGCGACTGACGATGTTGTTTTGGTCCCAAGCTTTCATCAATTACGGTTCTTTCGGTGGCTCCAATAGTTTCACTGCAGCGGTAGATTTAGTACTAGTGGGGTAGGAAATAGCAATGTGAGGGCAAGAGAAATATCTACATAATAAATGACAACATATCTAAAACTAGCGTGGATAATAAGGCTTCCTTGTAGCAAGAAACCTAACGAGTAAGCGTCAAGCCCTTTTGGTGCCTGAAACAATCTGGAAGAACGAATAGGCTATGCGTTTTCCATGCAACAATGTGGAATTCACAGCAGAATTTATCGCTTGTTTATAATGGAGGGTTTCTTTAACCAGAATATAGAAAAAAGGAGTTGATATGCCAAGTTTTATGTGCAAATAAAATTTATTCATTCTATTTTCACGTTACTGGAACTACCCTTTATGCCACGGGATATTAGACATTAGTCGTAAAATGAAGATTTACAGCGTATACCTGATAATCAAGCTTCACTGACCTCAGCTCAGATACAATAACAAAGCGATTCTTCACCAAAACACTAATCTTCTCTCTTTATATCTTTTGGGGGGAAGGTTAACGACTTGGCAACAAAAACAAAGTGCTTCATGACCATGCCCACAAATAACTTGTTTCAGGAATCAATTCTTCAGTACCAAATTACTTCGGATCCAAGAAAAAAAAAACCGTGGAAGCCTGTGGATCTCCACTAGAATGTCCGTTATCATTATCAGCCAAGCTGCTACCAAATAATCATCGTTGTGTTATATATATATATATATATATATATATATATATATATATATATATATATATATATATATATATTTATATATACATACATTATACATATACATATACATATATATATATATATATATATATACATATACATATACATACATATACATATATATATATATATATATATATATATATATATATATATATATATATATATATATATATATATATATATATATATATATATTATATATATATATATATACTGCCTTTTTCGTTGATTATTCTGAAATCAGTAAATAACGCCAAAACATGCATCAAGGCATACAGACTTTAAATCGTGAAAGTACCTTTACTTAATAACATCTGAAAAGGTTACATAGCCAATTCAAAATCATACGGCTAATCTGCAGCAACCTGTGATTAATGTTTTTCTTATAATCACATAAAATCATAACAGCCTGTATTACACTCAAGTTCTTTGAAGCTTCCCCACCGCCCCCGTGTTTTTCTGGACTTTATGGAAGTTTTGGGGTTTTGTGGCATCTATGACCCAGTCACCTAACACAGCCAACACAACACATGTTACAGTTACTAGGGCTGGTGTTCTGTCATCTGTTAGGATCCTCATTTACTGAAAAGCTGTAGGTACACGATTTCTTTGTTAGACCTTTATGCAACTTTTGCTCAACATTTCTATTCTAGATCATTACTTTAGGTGGTCCTCTATTTTCATTTAATTTGGTTTCAATACAAATAATCGACAAGAAGATGCATGAGAGAGAGAGAGAGAGAGAGAGAGAGAGAGAGAGAGAGAGAGAGAGAGAGAGAGAGAGAATATTATGCAATAAACATCATGTTGCCAGCCGACAGACTGCTGTTCAACAAACTCCAGCGTCAATGCCCTCTCAATGTTAGATGTTTCTATGAGCTTGTGTCTGTTCTCTTCTAAAAACGCTGACTTAACCACGACCGCGAAATCACAGCCAACAATACAAGCAGCTTATGAGAAAAAAATATAAGTTCATCTACAGGACTTTTCCACGAAAGTTCACGTCTCATTTTAGATTCATCTTCTGCAAACCCTTGCAGTAGAAGGCTTTGGAAATGAGTTGAATGTCCACCAGAAATCAATAAAACACCGGACATATTCAATTTCAGAATGTGAAATTAAGCAAACATTTAAAACTATTTTCTAACGTCTCCAAATTTCCTACAATTTACGCTTGTCACTGTCAAGAAAACCTTCTTAAGTTTTTTCTCGGCTACAACTTTTCATTACTTTTATCAATGAACGGAGAAAATTCTCAAACTCTCACACACACCCACCCATACACACACACACACAAACATATATATATATATATATATATATATATATATATATATATATATATATATATATATATATATATATATATATATATATATATATATATATATATATATATATATATATATATATATATATATATATATATATATATATATATATATATATATACATAATATATATATATATATATATATATATATATATATATATATATATATATATTAGCTGCATTGTCAGGACGTACACCAACAAAGTTTTAATTAATGAATAATATCACAGAAGATGCTATTTTGCTAGAATTAAAAGAGCTCTACGTGACAGAGGAATAAATATGAAAAAAGATTATGATTAAAAGAGAAAAAAGCCTATGATAGTCTCTGATGGCAGAGATGTGATGAACCCTGAGGTCTGTACAGAAGGTAATTTGTTGAGAGAACGCAAAAGCCTTCATGATGAAAGTGAGGTGTCAGAATATGTAGAAGGGCGAGTGACTGTTTTAGTATTAACGACTCCATTGAGGGACAGAATTTTATGGAAGAGTGATGAGAGAAGTGATGGAAATTTCAGACATGCGAATATTTATAATAAGAAAAGAAGTGTGGGGTCGGCGATGCTTGCTTACATAAGTGTTAGTGACAGTGAAGAAAAGCTCCATGTACTGAAAATGAACCACTACTTGGAAATGTACCCATTTATTAGATACAGGGTGGAAACAGTCTACCAGATATAGACCTACCAGACACATGTATATACCGTAGGGTAAGCATTTATGAACACAAGGACACATGGAGGGAGAGTAAATTATGAGAGCAGTCAAAAGAAAGAGGAGTAAGCACCAAGTGTTGTTATGAATGTTAGACGGTAGCATACGAATAAGGGAAGCGGTGAATCACAGAATAACGCAAATAGTGGAATAGGATTTCTACCCATGGTTTGGAATTGACGCTTCAGGTGGTGAAATGTTTCTGTTGAATGGGAATGAAGAAAAAAAATTGGCTAGAGGTGTTCAGAAGCATTTTGTCTGGTATAAGATGAACAGTCGAATAGCAGATGACAAATTCGTAGATGTGATAAAAACATGGTAGGAATAAAGAAAGACATATCAGTGTGTTTAGAGATGGTTTGGTCACGCAGAGAAAATGGAAGATAATAGCTTAGTGAAAAATTTGAATAGTTTTAAAGTTTAGGAGAAAAGAAAGGGAAACCGAAAGTGCTGGTTAGATGGCGCAGCGTACTTGTATGTTAGGTCTTCTACGTAAGCATATGAAAGTGGCTTATCCTTGATTCAACAGTAAAAGATGACTCCGTCTGTAATCCCTGATGACCCCTTATTTATGAGCTAAAATAAACAAACAGCACTGAGGGCTCCTTGTCTTCCAACATATGATGCCTTAAAAACACACAGACACAAAAAGGCTGACACACAATAAATATATGTATATATGTACATGTATATATGCATATGTATATATATATATATATATATATATATATATATATATATATACCTTAAAACACAGACGTGCGCGCGTGCGCACACACACATATATGTATAATATACAGTATATATATTAATGAGGTGTTACGGTGCTCTTCGTGAAGGTTAGCGTAAGGCAATAATTTCTGAAAGTCAGAGTATTATTAGATAAAAAGTGTTAGCCCTGCAGCAACAAACCTTATTTTTGGATAGCTGCCAAAATAACACGAGTTACTGCCGCTACCTCAGCGTTGTTGTAGCACGAATTTAATCCCTTAATTTGGTAAGTAATGCTTTGAAGAGACGCCGAATCTCAGTGGTTAAAGAAATAGCATATAAAACAACAAAACTTGGAATAAGAATCACAATGACTATACAGCAAAATCAAGCCCGAGTCCATTAATCTGTCAAAAGAGTTTTTATATTAGAAACATCATAAAAGCCAGGGGTAACAATCTTACAGCCTCAATAATCAAATTCTTTTAGAGTGACGCGATTTAAAGGTCGGTGGTGAAACTGGTTTTACAATATGCCAAGGATTCCCTCTTCATAACTTAGCAATTAAAATGTATTCAATTGAATCTTTCCCTTGTACGAATTTGCTACCAGTTTATACGTAACAGCAAGCTCGAAAAAACGTGGCCATGTAGAGGAATAGCTACTACAAAAATCAAAGAGGGTTTTGGTTTTCAATCAGTTCAATTGCATCGACAACTTTCATCCACCCGTACTTTTCCTAAGAACCTCATCTTTCCCAACATAATACGTAAATAGTCACAAGATAAATGTCAGGACAATAGACGTCCTTCAACGGAAACCCTCCCTCACAGAGGAAACAACTTAATTGACCTTGTTAAGAGAGAGAGAGAGAGAGAGAGAGAGAGAGAGAGAGAGAGAGAGAGAGAGAGAGAGAGAGAGATGAAGCAAAGCCTCTACAGAGCATGTTCCTTTCCAGTGAACAGGCGCTCTCGAAACCAGGACAAGGACAGTCAGTGTAAGACAAAGCGAAACAGTTTATTTTGTTTTTACCTTCGCCAACGGCGTTCAACGAAGGTCATTTATTTACCAAAGTCTGTGATTGTATGCAAATAATCTAAAAAATGTCGTTCATGGAGTTCGATGAAATTTTGTGGAGGTGAAGCGATGGGCCACAGAAGAGTTGTATGGTAATAAGATGGATCTGGATCAGGACCTAGAACCAGATTTTCAGCTGTTTATTACAACCTCTACAAGATAATTACTTCAATGGATCCGGATTCAGACTTACATTTATATTATCATTTATTTTTTCCAATGAATGAGTGTTTTCTTTATTTAAGGCTTTGAACATGGAATTAACCCCACAATGCTCTTATTAACCACAGTCCTCAAGGAACCAGGGCAAAAGAGCAAGAACTGAAACGAGCACGGCCAGGAAAAACAGAAAAGAAAATTCCCCAGTTGGACAAGGAAAAGGAAGCGTCACAAACCGAGGAATAGCCAGATGGGCGTTAACAGAAGAGGGACTCTCCATTCCCCAAAAGCAACTGTGGCCGAAATGGTAACCATACGAAGGGGAAAGCAAAGGAACCCTGAAACAGAGAGAGAGAGAGAGAGAGAGAGAGAGAGAGAGAGAGAGAGAGAGAGAGAGAGAGAGTACAGAGTCGTTATTGAGACAAATTACATTTGATTCAATCATACAGAGAAGAAAACAGAGGAAAACATCCATAAATGACAACCACATTTCACATTTGAACAAATGAGGATAAAATAATTCTTAGGTACCTAACCTCAGTAACGGGCGAGGCAACACGGCGTCTTAGTGAACTAAATAATAAAACAATTCTACAACAAAACAAAAGCGTCGATTTTTTGTTTACAACAATTTCACAATTTGAAACGTTATCTGTGGAAGAGTAATATGAATTCACCTGAAAATTCAAAACATTGCTAGATAGGGTCACTGAAGGAGTCAAGATTCTTATAGAAACAGACCAAGAGCCTCACCAGCAAAACTAGAAATAGGGAATGGATGAGATAAAAAAAAATAACTAAAACAGTTTATAAAAAGAAGTAAGGCCCCAAGCAGTAAGTTGAGTGAAATCAGATATATGACAGTATTTGTTAGATACCTAAGAGACATCGTGAACAGATTCGCCGAAATCGAGCTCAGGGATGAGAAAACACAAGCGAGAAGTGAAAGTAGCTGCCGGGTGGGTGGTGCCTCGCAGAAGGCATAACAATGACTGGAAAGAAGAAATCTGGATTCACAGTGCCTAAGAAAGCGGGAGGTGAGTGAGGCTGCAAATAATTTGTCGCCAGTAAGAGTTCAAGCAATCTGTCGGTAGCTTGAAGGATTACAGCAGTCACCTTCATCTGGAACAGGAGGAGCCACAGCGTATGCCCAACAGCAGGCTGAGCGCATGAATTAGCAATTCGATGGCAAAAACAGCAAGACACACGAACCGATTTTTCCTCACATCCTTAGGGAATCGTACTTAAATAGGATCCGCAAGAAGCGCTGTAAAACTCAACTCTGCATAACTAATGAATGTAAGTTAGAAATGAGCAGCACATGTTTAGAAAGGGTCCGGGTTAGAGGACCTGGAATATTGGAATTGCTCGGAGGAGACATCAACCATGACTTTTACTGGCGATACTGTTGTTAGACATGCTCACACACCCGCCCACCACTTACTACTTGCTATTTTCTGCTTGTTAGTTACAAACAAGGGGTTGTGAACGTCTGTCATACGGCCGTTGCTTTACTTTTCAGAGCAACTCTCTCTCTCTCTCTCTCTCTCTCTCTCTCTCTCTCTCTCTCTCTCTCTCTCTCTCTCTCCAGTCATGATTTTCAGAACGTAAAGTCTTTTTTTTTTATTTATTACAGCAATATCTAAGAATCAAGTTACAACATGAGACCTTTGTTAACAGTAGTGTTCGTTTAGAGAAGAAGATAAAAATGAAATAATTTCGTGCACGAAACATTTGGCAGACTACTATTTCAAAGTTGCAAACCAAAGATTCTTATAAACGACTTTTTGCAGTTCTAGCCTCCGGGCTCAACGACAAAAATATCTGGTCACACAATGAAGTCGCCTCTCCTATACAGTATACGTTGTACTTACGATGCAATTTGCTTTCATTCATTCAGTGGAATTCCGCTTTCAGGTAAATCAAACAAAATGATTCCATGGTTTTGAGGTCAGGCAGCCTCGCTTATTTTCTTCGCCCAGGCAACTGACATTTGATTTTCTTTTTTCTCCCTCCCTCTCAGTCAAATGCCAGGAGAGTTCAAGATCGCACGTGAATTTCGCCATTTTAAAGCTCAACTTTGTCGCGTAAAACACAAACTCAAAGGAAAGAGAGAGAGAGAGAGAGAGAGAGAGAGAGAGAGAGAGAGAGAGAGAGAGAGAGAGAGAGAGAGCTCGGAATTTTATTGGGAACTCGCGACCATGTAGGAATAATCTTTTGCCATGTTAGTCTAGTCAGTTCACCAGTCAGAGCAACAACTTGCGCGATTATCATTGCAAAATAGAATGACACCTGCTGGGAACTAAAAGGGCTGCACCAATTTCCATGTCACTCATGAAAAAAACATAGAGATGAGAAAGAGAAAGAGAAAGAGAAAGAGAAAGAGAGGGTAGCCGTTCATATGTCTATCTTCCTGGCCCGAACTACATCTCCCCTCATGATCTCCCTTCCCAACCAACATGAAAGGAAGTTTTGGGAAGGAGAGATGAAAGGAGGGGACCACGCGGAAGAGGGGAAGGAGCAGAGGAGGAGGAGGAGGAGGAGGAGGAAACAAGACACGTAGATAAAGGAGCAGTAATCCTGCTCAGAGGCAGGAGGTAGACAAAAACCCATTCTATTTTATGATCAAGAGTGCAGAGGTTCAATACATGCAAACGAATTCAATACATGCGCACGCGCACACATGTTCACAAGTAAAAACGATTCACGTTAGTTATAAAACACCCAGACGTGTCATAATTGCGCGCATTATCGTAGCTTCAAAGTGAATTACGGTTACGACTATCCAGAAAACCAGATAACATCGTATCCAGACACAATAACTTCATACTTCCAAAACATTTGGAATACCTAAGAAGATAACATTTTCCAACATTACACGTAGTGAAACACCTTTTCCTGTGTATGCAAAATCACACTGGCTAAAGTTTGCGAACAAACCCAAAGAAAGCGAATTCTTATAAATCCATACAGCTCACAACATCTGCGAACTGGAGAAAAAATAAATATTCAGACTGGCGATATATAAAAATAGAAAGGAAAAACAGTATTTATTCATTCATTATATATATATATATATATATATATATATATATATATATATATATATATATATATACATATACATACACACACACACACACCTTATTTGTCCCATCATCTGGGGCCACTTTTTTGTCCCTGAGTTTTTTCTTCTTTACAACTGTCTTCGGTGCCTTAGGTATTTTTCATTAAATATGGCTTCCATTACTTCTTGACAATCTGTAAGTGTTGTCATCTTCTAATTCTTGGGGCAACTAGCCGAATAACGAGCGTCCCGAAAGCCCAAATGTTTTTCTTCTACGGTCTTTCATGGGTCTTCACCCGAGCCATCGTTTCTATCGCTTCCAAGTGGGCGCACATCATTTTACAGTTGTTCTCACTGACCTGCCATATTCCTAGTTCCAACTTCTTCTCTATGCCTCTTTAATGTCTCGTTGCCTGCCTGTAAGGCGCGACTTATTAGGGTTCTGTGCAGCACTGCACTCAACAAAGCTATGACCCTGATCTCAATGGGGACATTTCATTTCTCCTCGACTTTACTCTTGCTCATGTCCTAATTCCTGCACTTGTAACATCGTGTTGTGTCAAGTGGTATTGATTATAAACAAGTGCAGGAACATCGTGTTGTGTCAAGTGGTATTGATTATAAACAAGTAAAAAATACGCCTAAGTTTCTTCGGCGCAATTGAGTTTTCTGTACTGCGTATAATGCTGTATGAAACTCAGCCACGGCCCAAGACACTTTTACCCATGGTCCGGTGCTGGCCGGTGTTGTTGGCACCTATAGTGGTGCCAGACGCACGATTGTGGCTAACTTTAACCTTACACAAAATAAAAACAACTGAGACTAGAGTGCTGTAATTTGGTATGTTAGATGATTGGAGGGTGGATGATCAACATACCAATTTGCAGCCCCCTAGCCTCAACAGTTTTCAATATCTGATGGCGGACAGAAAAAGTGCTGACGGACAGACAAATAGCCATCTCAATAGTTCTCTTTTACAGAAAACTTAAACTGCATTTCCAACAGATACATACACCTGTGTTTTATATTTCCAGGTTTCTCTTATCTGGGGGGAGCAATGATACAGCGTTTCTTATTTTTAGCCTTCGATTTCACTCCTACAACTCTCTAAGACGACGTTACCTTTAATCAAATGGCTAAACATGAACACTTTAACTTTGCATCTTATTTGAAGACCTCTTCATTGTCATCATCATCATTTTACAATTCTATTATATCATAAATCAGTTTTCCTTCTTTTATCAAAAGTAATCTTGCTTTTGGCAAGTTGTAGTAGATCTCAAAAAATTCCTTAAGTATACGAGGGTCTTCTGCTTCCTTAATACAATCAGTCGGAATGTCTTGTATTGCTTGAGTCAGCTGAATTGATGACTAATGAGCCCTCTATTTTAATTCTGGATACACAAAGAAACTGCCATACACAGCAGTTGCTCATCATTTCTATTTCATACTAAAGTCAGACTTCTCATGTTGCACCTCAATCATTTCAGATTTTAAAACCGAACGCAGTATGTATACTCATCGTTTTTTCATTACTAACTGAAGTCGTGCAGCACCCCATAATACACGCATTTCTTTCATCCTCTGATTTTACAACATAGTTAATCACATCACGGATCTCTCTAGCACTATCTACGAGACAGCTTGCGGTAATTACACAGAAACCAGCGAATTCTTCATGCGAGTTTATATATATTTATATTATATATATATATATATATATATATATATATATATATATATATATTATATATATATATATATATATATATATATATATATATATATATATATATATATATATATATATATATATATATATATATATATATATATATATATATATATATATATATATATATTATATAAATCATAGCAAAGTGAAACTCCCTATAACTGGGCGACAACTGCATAGCTGAGGCATTACCAGATAAATCATGATGATCTCTGGGCAGAAACCGTGGGCGTCAGTTATACCGAAATAAATGAGGACTGCCCTGACCAAAGGCTTAGTAGGATCCAGACGCAGACGGAATTTTAAAGTACAAAATTACAGATGGATCATCGATACATTTTGGCCATAATATCATACAAGAACAACTTATTTTCTGCACGCTGTGCTTTCCATGAATCACAATGGTCTCTTTACAAAATGGAAAAATAAATTTGTTTAACTGACGCGCTTCGTAAATAAGAATGGCAATGAAGGAAAAATTGACAAAACAGCGTACACTGTTAATGGGAATTTCAACAAGGAGCCAGTAGTCATCTAATGCAAATGAACTCTGCGGCTGAATAAAGGGCCTCAACGTTTAGCTGGCATATTAATGAAGCACACAAGTGCAGCCCACGTCACGGGCCATATTCCCTTCATTTCCCCAGGAGTAATGGATTCATTGCAAACCCTCCATACAGCAAACCTCTTTGAATTTATTTCAACCTCCAAAGATTCTAGAACGAGATCTTTTTTAAAATATGCCTGCTGTATACATACAATATCTACACTGTGAGGCAACACTTTTAGTACGTTATTAACCTTGAGAACAAATTACGTATGAAAAAAAAGGTTGAGAAATTTAAAAAGAAAAAGGCTTCTATTTGACTTTTAGTAAACAAAAAAAGGATGACGTAGCGAATTATAATAGTATATATACGCAGCCTATTAAAGCTCGCTTTCTAATAATGAAGAAAGCACAAGAGAAACCCTCTTTACCAAACCGAAGGTTCCCTTTCTGTAGCTATCCTTCTGACAGTTGAGATTATATGTAATAATAAATAAGTTAAAGATTGTGTTTGATAAGTTAAACAGGAGGAACGCCATAGTTCTGAGTAGTGTAACAACATTTCTAGATAAAAACCTGCACATATATAATTTTCCACAGTATTCGCAACGTTAGGTTGCAGGTAAAACACGAATTTATGTACTTATATACATCCTCTGCACAGCTTAAGGACAATACCCAAGACCCAAGGCAAACAAATTATAATTGAACGACTGTATTTCAAATCCCGCATATTGTACTAAATGACTTAAAAACAAGTGCAATGCTAAGTTTTATGTTTATTTTTCTGTAGAACATAAAGGGTTTTACAATGACCTACCTTTATCCTGTTGCAACATAAAATCAATTTTTGTAAGAAAAAGTTTCATTAAAATTTTTGTCAAATATACATAGGTAAACATCGTTGTCGATATTTAACCCTTATAAACATTTCAACAATGAAGATTTCCTAATCTGGACCCATCACTACAGAATAACTTAGCACCAGTGCAAGAGACCAGTATGCTGACCTTTCTCCCAACCATATCACAACTAATTTTCAGGGGTGGGAAAATGCTTTATCTATTAATCAACCGCTTTTCGAAATAGCTGGTTAATTTTTCAGCAACAGTAACGTCACTTGCACGTACAAAATCTTTGCCCTTGAATCATACAGCAACAGCGTTATCAGACTTTGGTCTGTTAACATAAAATTTCTGTAACTTAATAATGAAACAAAGATGATAATCGTGGATAAAAATAATATAAAGTTTTCATCTATGAAATAGAGTAAATATTAATAATGATAATTATCATAAAAAAACATTTAAATCCTAATACATAGTGTTTAAAATTTATGGAAGAAAGAAAAAATAATACGGTATCAAAAGTAGTATTCATAGTTATAGAGACACTGAATAATAATAATAATAATAATAATAATAATAATAATAATAATAATAATAATAATAATAATAACTGGACATCAGTCCATACTCTGACCTAGGCAAGTGGATGACAGACCTTTGCGCGAGGAAAACATGCTTCTTCATATACTAGTGAAGGCGAATAGTTGGAAAAAAAAAAAAAAAAAAAACAGAAATAACTCGGTCTTATCTTTGCTGGACCAAGTTTAACTTTCTACATCTTTGAATCTTATGCATACAATCTCCTTTATTGATTAATCTTCGGCAATTGCTCACTACATATTTATTGTGGTCAAGAAGAATTAAGACTTTATTACTTTGTTTGATGACCAGGGTGTTAATCACTAGTATTGCTCGATATAGAATTATTATGCTTGTTTGTGAAACAATATTTCCTTTAGTTATGATTTCCATTGATAGGGGGTGTGAATCACACCATTTCATGACCGTAGCTTATGCCGAGTTACTTTCGTTAAATTTGCCAATAAAGTCTGGTTTTGTTTCTCAATGTTTAATTCCAGTAGGCCTTTATGTAAAGACAAGTTTAGTGAGAGAAGTCGACAAAGGAGAAAGTATTTGCTGACCCAGGGATGAGCCACGGCTACCACAGACGTCTTAGGAAAAGCAAGACGTTTGATTCTGTTCGTAAAACAGATACATCAATAAAAGATGGCCCTTCTTGACCCGGGAGGCCCATTAACATATTAGTAGGACAAAGCTGTTGCTACACAGTCATTGCTTAACGACCCTCTTCCCAATAACTGATATCCTGAGTTACTTCTCTCTAAGTCTGCTCTTCATTAAAGGGCCATTGCAAAAGATAATAGATTACCCAGATGGCAGGTGTGAAGTTCAGATGAGCTTGGTCCATTAGTTAAAAAAAAAAAACTCTTCATTCATAACTGGGTAAAATTTCGCCCTTTTTTTTTATCATAATAGCCTTTTTACTTCGTTAAGTGGGACACTAAGCAATTCAATGTCTGTTCCTGAGCTGCAACACTGCAAACTGCAACAATGACAAGCCACTCTCCATCTTTACCTTGACGCCTTTTGATTCGCGTTAACACCTACCTAGTTACATTCAAGACATCCTGGACAGCGTTCGGAGACAGACAATGACTTGGTTAACAATAAACTCTGATCAATAAACTTTATAACTCTGGTGCGAGAAGTTACACACATGATCTCATTTAGTTTCATAATCGACCTATAACATCGGTGCTTGTCGATGGTGCTTTTAGCGAATGTAACCTGTATTAAAAATTTTTCCTTTTGACAGCACTTTTAAATGATGTCGTGTAATGCTGCTAAACAACTAGGTCATGTTGGCAAAGCTATGTATATCAGCAGGCATATTTCGGGTCTTTCGCTCTGTACATAACACTTGGAATATCAGTCCCCTGCCTAGATATCAGCAGCTCGAAATGACAGTTTCCTTGCTCCCGATCATGGTTATTATGATTCAGACCGTCGAACGATATACCCTGTTTGGCTTTCCTCCATCAGTTCTATTTCCACGTGGAGCTTTCATTAGCAACTGCGGAGGCACCGCCCAACAAATAGTGCTGCTCGCGTTCTAGAGTATCAGCATTCACAATATAACACTGGCCAGCATCAGAGGCCCTTCATCTCTGCAGGGAGGTCTCCTGGCAGTACGATTGATGCCATGCGCACAAACGTGAGAAAACGGTGCACATGATTTCAAGTGCCAAGCACTGACTATTGTGTTTGTTATCCTGGCTCGTACTGGTATGTACATATACGTATATTATCTAGATTTGTAATTTATTTTTATTCACCCACCTTTTTTTTTCTTCTTTTTCCGCCTAACCCAAGTTTCCACGGTATGAAAGCTGGCTCTGAAAGTTAATTAATGTCAAGAGTTGCATAATTAAGTTTAATTATTTTCTTGAATAATAAAAATAATGATATACCAGTGACAATGAATGTATTACACGAGAAACTGGCGTATTCCAACGTTCCAAATGACCTTTAAACTTGTATCTAATTCTTTTTGAAAAATTACACTTATCTGATGACCCAGGACTGAATGCACACACATACTAACTTATCCAAAAATATACCAAACTGGAATTATTATTTACAAATATTCCAGTACTGCAGTGAGGTTTTTCCTCAAGAAAATTTAAGTTTATTTTTCCTTTTTATGTAATTTTCAATCGAGAGAGATGTAATTTTCAATCGAGAGAGAGAGAGAGAGAGAGAGAGAGAGAGAGAGAGAGAGAGAGAGAGAGAGAGAGAGAGAGAGATTCGAAAAATGATGATCACTAATCACGACAAAGTCCAGCAATTTTTGACAAACACATGATGCAAGTTTTTCTATGGCGTGCGATTATATATTCATCACTAACATTAACCCCTTCATCATAGATAAAAAAAAAAACTACTATTAAAGAAAAGGTTATCAGTTCATAAACCGACTAAAGCATATAATGTTAACAGACACACACCACAGAAGGTTACTGAGTACCTTTAATACAAATGTAGAACAAATAAACATATTATGATCACTGTGCTCGAAGCGAATCGGGGTCAATTCGACTGCGACCACCAGAACGCTGGTGACCGGTTTTCAGAGCCATAACAAAATTACATGCGGATAATGCAGCTATTCGCGCCCCCAAACGTGAAAACAAATGGCCAAAAGCATCCACCACCGTGCTTCCTTCCCAGAATCTCCTTGTCCAAAGGTAATATTGTGCTGAATAATTACTAATACTCGACAATACTGAGTAGACTGTCGACATTAAGATATTTTTTGTAGCAGTGATTCAAAGCATATCACAAACTAGGTTCGTTTGTGAGGCTTCATAAAGCTGCCGAGGTCTATGTACAGAAATGAGCATCGATGACCGCATACTGTACTTCAAATCTTGAGTAAAAACACTGATCATCCGCAATACCACCTCCAACGCCACGTGACAAAAGGGCCTCTGAGGAATTCCACCACTCGTCTTTTTCATGTGTTTTGTCTTCCACAAATCTCCACTCATCACCTCCAGGCCCCCTCTCACAGGTCTTATTCAAGTTTGTGTGGCTCTTCCAAGTTGCCCTTCCAGTGCTCACAAGAGTCCACCTCACACTTTCACGTGCTTTTGTCCCAGGGGTTGAAAGGAGGAGATTTCCGCGCCAGATCCATCTCCCTTTTGTCTTTACTTTATAATGTAAAAATACTGTCGGAGTATTATTCTCGTACGAACGGATACTGCAAACCACCTCCCAGATTTGCACCTTCCAGGCAATGTAAGCTTTTACTACTTAATTAAACCTCCATAATAAAGTTAGTGTGGTGGTACTCACTTCGCAGACTGTCAGCATCTATGTTTTGCTGTAATGCTACATAATATAATACATATCATATCACACACCCTAGTTCCCTCTACTCTGGGATGCTGATGCTGCAGTTCAGCTTTTAATGAAGTGCCTTCTTGCCTTCTTTCTTCCCTTTTACTTTTCTCTGTTATAAGGGAATTCCACTCGGTGAAAGTCCTCTGGTAAAGTTGGCGGCTTTTCCGCTGGGTCTGCATATACGAAGCACGTGTTCAGTTCTGATAATAATTGTAATCATCATCATCGCCATTATCTCTGAATAATAACCTCTTTTCATGCCTGGCTTAGAGGTTATATAGCGGTATGCCTCTTTAACTAAAATAATATACAAATACTAAAAATTATTTAAAGTAAAAACATAAATACTGAACTTCTTATCCAGACAAAAGGAAAATGTGTCACTGTTATGAACAGAGGTAATTATGATACTACTTTTCGTGGAATTTCAAAGTACAACTGAAATGCACATATTTAAAAAAAACAATCAGAACCAGACTCTACGGATACGGCAGAAGATATCTAAAAGGTGTCATGACAGAAAATCTGTATTTAGTTTGTAACAAAAAAAACAAAGCTAAAATTCTAAGAAGAAAGTGTAACATCAAATAATGGCAACAACATGATCAATTTACGAAAACCACAAGCTCCAGCTCTCGTAAACTATAAAATATATATGTGGACTTTCACCATAGGAATACGGTGCCCGAGTTAAAATACGGGACGAACGAGAGAGAGAATCACGACTTGATACACACTGCAGATGGGAGGTAAGTCGTTTAAAGAGCTCATCAATAAATATCACACCGATTCGCATGTCTGAGCAGAGAGAGAGAGAGAGAGAGAGAGAGAGAGAGAGAGAGAGTATTTGTGTTTGGTAAGAGGCCAATGCTTACGTAACTGAAGGTCACTAATGAATAAATCGGAAACTTCGTAGTAAAATATGCAAATGTTAGAACTCAAGCCTTCCTCAAAATGTTTACTTCAAAAATGTATATTCTGATAACTTATTCTGAAATCAAACGACATGATACGGTTTAGAACCTAGGAGAATTCCCCTTGACATAAGAAAAAACGGAAACATCATCATACAAACATCCAGGAAATCGATGTATTTCCTGCCGGATGTCGTTTTCCTTCCATTACCAGATAAAGGTTTCATTAACCACGGGGGATCCTAACAAGCACACGCCTTCAATATTTGGACTGCATGAAAGAAAAGCACATAAAATAGGAGAGAGATAGACGATAAACTAAAAATATCCTCCACTCTCTTCGTAAATAAAAAAAAAAAATCATACGGCCCTACGGCATATTCGGGTAACAAATTCTTCCATATCTTTAATGAGAATTCCAGACAAAATTCCTTCACTGGCTCTGGTAAATGCACTGCAGCGAATATATTCCATTCTACTCCACGGGAGAGAGAGAGAGAGAGAGAGAGAGAGAGAGAGAGAGAGAGCCGTGGGAAAGGCAAAGACCGCAGCTTTCTACTGTAACTCCATGGCCGCACGTGGGCGTTGTTAGTGTAACTCGAACAGCAGCGAAAGAAGCCCACAGGTCGTTTCTGTGTTTATACAGCGTAATGAACTAGCATTGCCAAATAATGATGCATTAATTTCGCTCACTCAATTGCCGAGACAGTGAAATGCCACTACTGTCATGTCGGAATCAAGGAGCGCAGAAACGCTGGCATTTCATGTTAACAACTGCATTAAGAAATGGTTCGCCAGTGCCTTGTAAATTTGACACATACATGCATTCATACTCGCACAAATACGTATTTGGATAACAACGCACACTTAACAACATTTATCTTTGCACAGTAGTATATGGACTGAAAAACGTGAAAACCACGCATAGTATAAAGGGTCAACACAAAAATTATATATATAATATATATATATATATATATATATATATATATATATATATATATATATATATATATATACATAATTTTTGTACATATATATATATATATATATACATATAAATATATATATGTATGTGTGTGCGCGCGTGTGTGTATGTGCCACTGCCAGCAAGTATAACCTTCAGATAAACACCGCTTTCTCTCGGAGAAGGTCGATGCCGAATTGACGGTGCAGTATTTGTTCATTTTAATTTCTACCGAAATTCACGGAGTCAACATAACCAATATTCCTGGACATAGTATTTACACCTACGTAACTATTAAGTACTTAGGTACCGAAGCGGAGATACTCTTGTAATGAATCTATTACTTTATACAGTTGACATTCCACCTACCACAATTATCATAAATATAAGATCCAATGCCATGAATCTCATAAGGGCGCTAGTCTTTGGTTCTGAAACGTGATAGGCATCAATAACCAACACACTTCATAACATTTGCAAGACACTTTAATGAGTTTCATTGTGTCATCTGGTGTTATTAGTGAATATTACATTATGAAGGCCATGCATCAAACAAAGAAAGAAATTTTGGAAACTTTTTTGACATAGCTCTAATCAAAGTGAAATATTTTTATGACATACATATATATATATACACACATTTATATATATATATATATATATATATATATATATATATATATATATATATATGTGTGTGTGTGTGTGTATTTCTGTGTACATATATCTATAAATATAATTTATATTTGTATGAATATATATATATATATATATACACACATATATACATATGGCACATAAACTGAATCAGAGCAAAATGCAACATGTTCTTCTTTTCCTTGAGATTTGCAGACCTAAGGATACACAACGATATATAAAATTAGGCAAATATTGTTTTAGAATAACAGACGATACAAATATATATACATTATATATATATATATATATATATATATATATATATATATATATATATATATATATATATATATATATATGGGATTTTCCCTTCCGAAAGTTAAACAGTTTCTGTCTTTTCCTTCAAAGTTGTAGCCCTGAGGAAAAGATAAATATCTATTAGAGAAATACAGAGGCTACAGAGCAATTTGCACTGAATGAAAATGTTTTTGTATGTATATGTTTGAGTGTGTGTATTGTTATATATATATATATATATATATATATATATATATATATATATATATATATATATATATATATATATATATATATATATATATATATATATATATATATATATAGAGAGAGAGAGAGAGAGAGAGAGAGAGAGAGAGAGAGAGAGAGAGAGAGCCGATGGCATAGTCGGTTACAGCAGCAGCTTCGGACTTCGTAGAGGTCTGTGGCGCGGGTTCAAATCTGCAGCCGACTGATCAGAGAGGCGGACACTTTGCTATCCGTGTAGACACCCCGGGATTATGTATGTAATCAACGGAAAGGTTTGCTTAAAAAGCAAATGGGTGTTACAGACTAAATACACACACAAAACAAAGCCACTACAACATCTTCTAAAAACATAACAAACATCTCACACGTCTCGAACTCTCGACCTACCCGCGCAACAACTCTCGCTGCTGGGTGAAAGGGCGTTGGGTCTGGTATGATACATGTAACATACGCTACCGGGGTCTAAGCGATGTCAGGCAGGGCAGCCGATCGAGACTACGGTCTACCCCAAAGCCAAATCAAAAGCCTTCAAAAGAAGGCATCGTGCTTACCCCATACAAAAATGGGAAAAAAAAGCACGTTAAAAGAAGAAGAAGAAGAAGAAGATATATATATATATATATATATATATATATATATATATATATATATATATATATATATATATATATATATATATATATATATATATATATATATATATATATATATATATATATATATATATATAGAGAGAAAGGTCCAATATAGCCCTTATCTTTTCCTTTAGAGTTATAGCCCTGAGGAGATAAAGATATATAAAATTAAGAGAAATGTTGGTTCAGAATAACAGGCGCCCAGGGGAACTGACATTCATAAAAAGTCTGTCTATATATATATATATTTCCTTTAGAGTTGTAGCCCTGATAATGGAGATCGTGGGGAGGAACCCGCGCAAAGATATGATAAACCATTGAGCCATCTTGATGGCTCAATGGTTTACGTCAACTTGAGTTCAGAATAGGCAGTCGCGGTCCGTGTCACGATTGAACATTTATCACTTATATAAAAAATTCTCCAACGGAGATATACCGAGGTAGCGTGAATATATTAAGCGACATTTGTAGCTTCATGATATAAAAATCACGGTGTGATAAAAATTTCATATATATATATATATATATATATATATATATATATATATATATATATATATATATATATATATGTGTGTGTATAAAATAAGATGAAAAACAAAAATTTCAACAATTATTGCCTTTGCATTCGAAGTTGAAAACAGTGTACGAGTATTCTTTTCAGCATAAAGGGTCTTAATATAGAATCCCATTTACGGAACAATGCTTTAGGAATTCCTTCCAGATATTAGAATATCATACACGACGCCACGTGTTAAATAAGGCCAGTAAAATAACCAGTTCATCATAGTAATCTCTTCCCTCATAAATGAAACTTTTTGAAGCCTAATCCTTCCTTCATGTTTATTTCTGGCCAAATATTGGACAAAGGAAAGGGAAAATTCATATATATACATATATATATATATACTGTATATATGTATATATATATATATGTATATATATATATATATATATATATATATATATATATATATATATATATATATATATATATATATATAATATATATATAGTGTAAAGCAAGTATACCTTACTTTAACTCAGACCACTGAGCTGATTAACAGCTCTCCTTGGGCTGGCCCGAAGGATTAGATTTATTTTACGTGGCTAAGAATCAATTTATTACCTAGCAACGGGACCTACAGCTTATTGTGAAATCCAAACCACATTATACCGAGAAATTAATTTCCATCACCAGAAATAAAATCCTCTAACGCGGGCCCAGCAGAGTGCTAGCCGAGAACTATACCGGCCAGTCCAACGAGGAACTTATATGTATAGCGTCTGTATGTGTGTGTGTGCGAACAAGAACTTCTGGGAGGCGAAAAAGTTTCCATCCAGGAGGCACATGCAGAGAGAAAGGTAAGAGTGCAGGTGGGAAAATGCAGTCTTAAGTCGATGGAGCGAGTATTTTCGAAACTTGCTGAATGTGAAAGATAGAAGAGATACAGGGCTGAATGAAGAAAGAGTTGAAAAGTTCAGTGCCGGTGTGAAGAATGCTTGTGGAACGAATGTTGAGGGTGTGAGGGGACAATTAAGATTATGAAAATGGAAAAAAGGAGTCTTGTAGTTATTGGGAATACAAGTGAAATGCCGCAGTATTCTGGTAATGAGTTATTGTGACCAAGGGTTACAAAGTGACTGAATGAGGCAAACGTTCAGAAGGAATGGGTGGAAGGAATAATTATTTCATTATCTACACAAAAGGGGATAGATGAGACAGCAAGATTTATAGGGTCATAATGTTAGTATGACAAGGAATGTGTGATGATTTTAATTATAGGTTTAACAAGAAAGAGATATGTGGAGCAAACTAGGTGAGAAGTTGAAAGTAAAAGAAGAACTTGTATGTGGAATACCTGGATACAGAAACACTACAAGGCTGACTGAGAGAAAATGCAGCAGGCGTTGAGGATGCATAGTAAAGAAGTTAAGACGCTGAGAGCCATTAAAAGTTTTAATAAGAGATGTGAAAAGTGTCACAGTATATGTAGATGAGACAAGGGATTGTTATGTCATCATCATGTTTAATATGTTTATGGATGGAGTGCTGTGAGAAGCTAAAAGAAAGAAATCAAGTGTAGGTGCAGCTGAGTACCTCGTGAAAGATTGTTTGCTTGCAGGAGAAGACACTTGAGAATAAGTTAAACCAAGATTGATAATAAGATGGATCTGTGAATGTTAATATGAATCATGGAATAATGATAGCAGTTGATTCCTAATCTTACTGAATTTGGGTGTTAATATTCAGACTAATGGTAGGATGAGAGAACAACTGGGACACAGAGTAGGTGAAGCAAGAAAGGTAGCAAGGTGTGTGAAAAAGATTGGGGGAAACCCTTGAAGTGTCCATGAATGCCAAGGTGGGAATCAACCTTCAGATGGCTTTTGTTGATTACAAGAAAGCATTAGGCAGCGTCAACAGACAAATATTATGGAAGTCTTAAGTCACTATGGCATTCCTGTTAAACGGTTCAAGATAACTGAAATTGTCCACGAACGAAGCAAATACTAAGTTAATGTTGATGGGGTCTTGTCAAGTGAATTTGCAATAAACAGCGGGGTGCTACAAGTAATACAGTAATAATAATAATAATAATAATAATAATAATAATAATAATAATAATAATAATAAACCCAGCATTTCATACTATGAAAGGGATGGTATTATTTCAGAAAACAAGAGTAGCATGGCAGAATGCTCTTCCGGCATGAAGAATCATGGTTAGCTTTCATTCCAAGGTTCATATGGAGGAGACATAAATTCAATCTTGATAGCACGATATTTCACAACTGGAAATTCTATAATCCCAAGATAATATACACGAAAATTAACTTTTAAGAATACATTGTAAGAGGGAACAGTTATTGCAGCTTCGAGGAAAAATCATTAAAAGACCACAACTGTACACTTCAGTAAACAAATAAATAAGGGAAGAACAGAAGCACTGGCAGAATTTCCTCGTCAAAAACTACATTCGTTTAGAGCAAGACCAGTTTTTTATGTCACGTCACGAAGAGAAAAACGAGTTTTTATATATGAGTAAAAATGGAGAGAAATTACAAAAAGGATCTTGTCAGCAGGGCTCATCATACTGCAAGCGGGTTCATAGCATTTAACATAGAAATCCAGGTGGAAGGAAGCCCAAGGTTACTGGAAAGGCTGACGGTCATCGACAGGAAAGGGCTTATTAAGCTTTGTTTTGAGGCACCGGGAAAGAGAAACGCCTTTGCTGTAAAGGATTCTTGGTAAACCACGTGTGCAATAGCTTGAGTGAAATCCCAACCAGATATCACACAGGGCTTGAAGAACAGATGGCGATTGTCCAAGTGGCACTGGCTCACAATTCAGAAGACCATTAAAGACAAACGGTCAAAAGACATCATCATGCTACAACACCAACATCGTTTCATTTTCACTCGAGGGCAAAAATGACAAGTGTATAGCAGAAAAAAATTAGACAAAACACTTTAAAGATTTATAAAAGTACAGAAATGAGAAAGCTATCGTAAACTTGGTTCAATTTATCAATTTCTAAAACGCTGGAGAGCGCGGGAGGGAAGGAGGGAGAAACAGATATTCAGACGCCAGACGGCTGGCACAATAGACTAGATGAATTATATAATGCCCAATGGAAGCGATGCCCAAAATACCTATTCATGAATTACCAGACTGGGAAGGGGAGGGTTAGGTTTCATTACATGCAACGGGAATGAAATAGAGAGAGCAGTGTTTGCCTTTACAAAGTGCTAGGCAAAATAGAAACAAAAATAACAAAACATTCCTATTAACTTTTCACAACATATAAAATACAAAATCCGGTATTTATGGAAAAATGGAAAAAGAATGACACTTACCTCACTATTCCGATCCTTTCCATTAACCAGATGCCTTCAATCAAACTCTCTCTGGTCACCACTGCAACACAGATATTCTGGTAACCAAAAGTTTCTGCTTATTCCAACACTTTTTTTTTTTAATAGCCCCTACATCTGTTGCTGGTGGACGCACATTTTTATGGTGTTCCTTAGGGTCTTCTCTTCTCTTAGGTAATGACCCTCTCCTGTTTACCTCTGTTCTACAGACTTTTGCCGGTGACTCAAACAGGCCGTTTCTTCTTCTGTCACTTTCCAGCTCCTGCAATGTTTGCAGCAATGTTTGTTGACAATCTCCAATTCCTTCTTCCTATAGGGATACTTCGGGGAGACCAAAATCCCTTTCTTTCTCATTTCAGTTATTATTGGCTTAATTTATTGGCGCATTTGTGTTTCTATTTGTGCCTGTTGAGTCATCTTAGTTCCCAAATCTAGCCGACTGACGCCCAACGGTCGACATGCAACTAAAGGCCTAGACCACGGGTCGTTTCATAATCCTGTCCGCCTCACTTTCAGAATTCAAAATATTCATTCTATAGCCGACAGTGAGTCTGCTTTTATAACATAAGAGGAACCTCGAGTCTTGACTACCTCTTTGAAGTAGGGGTTGGGTGGTATTCAAACGTATGTGCTCTTTGAAAAAAAAATTCTTCATGCTTTTCATGCAAATTGTAATGTAATGGAAGCATAGCGGTTACTGGGGTTGTTATTTTGTGCCTTCACATGGTGTTCAGATTTCCCAGTACTAATATGTTTGGATCACATTTAGACAAAGAAAGCAGTATTTAAAGACTAACTCCCTGGATCCTCGTTAACCTTGGAATGTAAGGAATGTGTAGAATTTCAGAACCTCAGTTTGACAAGGACATAACCAAAACTGCTGTATTACTGTGCTGGGCAAGGCATGTACTCTTCTACCCTTATTCTCTCATAAGTATCTGATTTTATGAATCTGTTAAAAGTTTGTAAACATAATAGTAACTTTTAACCTCTCTTCAAGATTGCCATAAAAATAAACATCAGGAGATACATTCCAACCTTTGTAAGGTTAAATGATGATGTGGGAAAAGCTGTTCTGTGGGACAAGACAGGAAGTTCTTTAAAAACAACATTTACCTTTTATTTTCAAGAACTTTTGTTTTATTTTATCCTTCTTATAAATAGCAACATACCAACAGCTCAAACTGAAAATTTCTCTTTCTCTCTCTCTCTCTCTCTCCATTCATATCCTCCAGAAGGGCAACTGAATATACTGTGGGGCAAGATACCGTTCAAAATAGCATTTAATTTTCAAGAACGCTGTTTGATTTACGCAATATGCTGAGAGAGAGGGACTGAAGAGAGAGAGAGAGAGCAAGAGAGAGAGCTGAGAGAGAGAGAGAGAGAGAGAGGGGGAACTTACAAAACAAACATTTAAGCTGGAAAAAATCACACGCTACACAAAAATTCCGTAATATCGTAAGAACCGACTTAATAAAGAGGATAATTTTCGTAGCAATCCCTCCAAAGAATTATACATGTGCAGCACGACAGTGGACCTACGTGTATATTAGAGTTCACAAAAACTTTTAACTTTCAGGTATGAAATATAACAAAACCGACAGATGTTGCCTACGGAGTCGTATCCACTTGTTCACCCTAGGACAAGTTATTACATCTTTCTTACATGCAATGCAAGTTGTGAACATCTGCGTAATGACATTTATCTGAATCTTGACTAAAACTTTTACTGCGTCAGTGACAGAGTTGAAGCTCTACTCGGTGCGTAGGAGAGAGTTAGGAGTAACATGTCCATATAAGACTAGAAAATACAAGTCAAATGACGAAAGAAATAAGATGGAGCCTATCGAAGACAAAGTATGATGATGATGATGGTGCCTGAAGCTGCCTGTCAAAATCACTGGGCCCATAAACATGCCAGCACCAAATCTCTTGAAAGAGATGGCGAGTCGGCGTCCAAAAAGCTGCTGGATGGGCTAAAGGGAAATGGAATTTAGCTAGACGCATCACACTCCGATACAGCCTTCCGAGGAACATGGTCATGCATTCTTTCCTACTGTAGCCACACCCTGTTACATACAGGTGTTTTCATATTTCTTACAATTTTGTTCATTCAAAGAACATGACGACATGCAGTTTATTTACGCAAATTTCACTTTAAAGTGAGACTGAATATCGTTCAGTCCGCTTTTGGAAAAAGTTTCAAACAAAGACAATATAATTTTGTATGTAGGGAGCACTTCATACTTACCAAGTACAGGTATACCACCTACAATTCTTACATGCCTTTCACACGGGAGTCATCATAAACTACCAATCTTATTCCTTAGTCCTTCGTAAAAAGACCAAAACCAAAAAAGATCTAAATAAAACCTCTTGCATTGTATCCTCTGGGTTTTGTACAGACAAACTTTCACTCTCGTGGCAGAGCACGATCCAGTCTCAGACAATGATTTTACATTAAGAGATAAACAGAGAATTATTAAACAAGAAAGAAAAGACACAACCTTCCACCTCGCAAGATTTCGAGAAAAAATGAAGGCAAACAAGAGCATAAAGACTTTACGTCTTGTTTGGTTGAATATCTTATTTTACGAGCGCATACAAAGAATAGTACATGCTGTTTGGATGAGGGCAAAGTACAGACAGAGGGCCAGAGGCAGCAACTGCGTCGACTGTGGAGGCGGTAACATCATACTGCCGCGAGACCGCCCACAGCTCCTACACTAACAACCCCTACACATCATAAATTGCTCTACTTTGTGGCCCATTCATCTGTCTAATCGCGAGCAACAACTCTGCAACATTGCCCACATCATTCATCTAGCACGCAATCTACTTATATACGTTACAGTAAATATGTGAGATCCAGGGATTTCACTAGGGAATTTGTGAAATAAGCAACTTGCTTAGGAACATTTGATCTCCAAGGGTCTACACTGTTTCTCCGTGTTTAGTACTAGCCCCTGGGGGTTAAATGTATTTCGCCGTGTTTAGTACTAACCCCTAGGGGATCAAATGTCCCTAAAATAAGTGCATATGATCCCCAGGGTTAGTATCAAACACGGCGAAACTACATTCAAAAAGGTATTGATTTGGGAACCGCTTTTGGACCAAAAAAATGTCTAAAATTCATGAATGTGAGCCTGTTGTTCTAATGAGTAAAAAGAAATGAAAATTCTGCGACGAGTTGAATGTTCGACTTCACCTCACCATGTTCATTTCAGGCTTTAAATAAGACGTCAGGCTGTGGAGATTTTAGGGCAAAAATAACGATTTCAGACTTTTTAATCTGAAGCAGCGCAGACGGCAAAAATACACACAAACACAAACACACACACACAGAGAGAGAGAGAGAGAGAGAGAGATTCTGTAGCCATTCTAGGTAACGCATAACGATACCAAGTGTATGTAGGCGTCCAATAACGGTAATTATGAAGAGAATGGGTGTTCTTAGACTTTGAATAAGCGACCGTGACGAGAAAAAACCATTTCCTGGCCTCAAGGACATTTAATTCCGTGTTAAAGCACGTGACTCTCATGAGACACCGTGAAAAACCCTGGTTCTATATCCTTTGCAATGTGTATACAGACAGACAAAAAGACACAAACGCATTGTACATATATATATATATATATATATATATATATATATATATATATATATATATATATATATATATATATATATATATATAGAGAGAGAGAGAGAGAGAGAGAGAGAGAGAGAGAGAGAGAGAGAGAGATCTTACAAACACTAACGCCTAGTGCTTGTTTTGTCTCGTCATCTTTGTCTCTCTCCACCACAGCTTCGACCCACAACAGTCGACTAACAACTATGTACCTTATTCGCTGCATAATTATGTCAACAGAGGCAAACTGGAATTTAGGGATCACGCACTCTTTCGCCCCTTCGCCCGGTTCGAGAATCAAACACTGGTCCCCTAGTTGTGAGCAGTGCGCTTACCACTACCAGGAAGCCAGAGAGAGAGAGAGAGAGAGAGAGAGAGAGAGAGAGAGAGAGAGAGAGAGAGCGCTCTTCCACATCGAAGGTATCTGGTTCCTTCTGTACAATCTCTACCACCGGGTCAAAGCCTTACAGGTTGCCTCTCCTCCTTCCTCCCGAAACTTCAATTATAAATCCTTCCGACCACCTCTGCTTCCTCCAAATAACTTAGAAACATCCTGATCCAAGTTTTCACCTATGCTAATTTTAACCACATCTTTGTAACAACATTCCTCATCCTTTACACCCTCCTTCCTCTAAGTAATAAACTTTGCAAACAGTTCACCTCTACAGTTTCCACATTTTTCCTCTCATCCACTCCCTTAAAGGAGAGTTGGATCAACAGCCCTCAACAGACTCCAACATTAGCTTTCATAGAGATTGCTCTTCCCTTCCAGACCATTCCAAGAAGCTACGTCTATCCTCAATATGCAGAGAGGTGCTGACGGACAGAGGGATTGGATAAGAAATGGTCACTCAGCATGATCCCCCAGTCATGCTGCTTGTTCATCAGACATAGCGAAATACTGTCGTTCCTTCTCGTCGACAACTCGGTACCCTCGGCTAATAAGGTTCCCAATAAGATACCCTATGAGATTTCTCCTTAGAAATCATCCAAATCTACATCCATATCTAAGACGTTACAATCTTGAGGAACCCCTTTAAAACAGCCTATTTGGAGGCGTTGCCCTTCGAATACTTCCTTGAAATTTAGTCAAAATTGGATCCTCAGTTCTCCAGAGGAGGAAATACTTTCTTTGATAAGGAACACTTCATTTTCACTGGGTGACAGAAACATACGTAAAGAACACTGGAGTCTTTGACCGATAGCTAGTCTGCTTTATGTTTCGTTCTCCAAAATGTCAAAATTACTCCTTTTACTTTCGTAAAAATAAATACCAGACGTCACTCAAATTAATATCCAAGACATAATGGAAACATGAAATGTCACGTAAAATACCAAGGCCCTTAAAATCCATGAAATCGTCAGCCAAAAATAAATCTATAGGGTGTCTCATTTAAGCCGAGAACCACATTTAACATAAAAAAAGAAACCATTCTCAAGAAATAAAGCATCAATAGGTCTCTCGATTTCTTAGGTACCGCTACCTGGCTTTTTTTTCTAAATGCAGTCGGATGTGTTATAAACTGCCGATCATACAGCACCTAATCTTTGACATGTTAGTTATTGATTTCGAGGAAACAATTACAATTTCTCAACAGTGACTTTGAAAAATTTTTTCAATAGTTCTTACCAATTCTAAACAGAAGAGAAAAAATAACCATATAACTAACTGCACATTTACAAAGAGTGAGAAGCTTCCTTTTCTGGATAACAAGATTTCAGTCAACAAATGATAACGACGATTAAAAATAAGTTTTGCATAAAAAACTAACAATTAGATAAGAGAGAGAGAGAGAGAGAGAGAGAGAGAGAGAGAGAGAGAGAAAGGACAGAACATTGTGTTTGGCCTGGAAAATCTGGGGGATGTGTAGGGGTGAAGCCTGTATGAAATCATCTTATTACCCAATATTATCAGAAGCATTCCGGTAATTATTAAAGGAAAACATGGTAGCCTCGATCCAAAAGAGAGCGGACACATGCACAGCAGCCACGCCCAAGGTGAAGGGGGCAGAGAGAGAGAGAGAGAGAGAGAGAGAGAGAGAGAGAGAGAGAGAGAGAGAGAGAGATCGCATTACTGCGCCCCACGTCAGTGTCATAGCACATTCCTCATTTCCTAATCGTAAGATCCTCGCAAACCATGACGTCACGAGGACATTGATGGCAAATAAAGAATGGAGTCGATTACTTTATGATGTGTTTACTGATCACAATGAACACGTGGTTACGTAAGCAGGTAAAACAAATGTTAATATAACCTTAATGCTTTCCTATTATAATCGATGTATGCCTCATGCTAAACAATGACAACATTGTTAGACACTTTCAGAATCACAAAGGACGTATACACAGCAATTCTAAAACCTAGAAGAAATTTCATTTCTCATAGAGATTACATTCAAATGTCCAACAAAAATATCGAAATGGACTTGAATGGTTCAAAGTATCAAATCTGGAAATATCATGCTTGTGATAAAAAAACACTTCACATCAACCGAAGCAACTTCGACTGTCGATCCCAATAACTGCTGGCTAACACTTTCTTATAGAGAGGCAAACACGGCGACAAAAGACGACCTCCCTGGGAGACGGGTCTTTTCCTTTTTCCTTCCTCCAAGACTGTACTTGTAGATAATGTCACCGCCATCTGAAAAGATCTTTCTTAACAGAAGCTGTTTGTAAAATTTTCTTTTCAAGCATGATAATTCAATCCGTACGATAAGAAATAAACAAGAGATTGTGACAAGAGAGGAATCAGGAATTTAACTCGCACAGTGACAAATGCTGGAAAATTTTCAAGCTACGAGAGAAAATCAAGTTCAAACATCGGTGTATATTTTAGACGCCCTCAGTTTTCCTCCGTTAGAGGTATCAAAGCTTCATGCTAGACTTGGCTTCTCTGACTGGAATACTATTCTCATTTTTGAGTGCTTCCTCCCTTGGCTCTCTCCTACCACTCTGCATCTAAGGCAGTCTATGTCACCCGTGACTCCTTCGCGCTTTATCTCTCGATCCCCTTTCACTGCGCAGCAAGGGCTGACTGACTCTAATCTAGCGTCACAACAACAATGGTCATCAAACAAGTTCAATTACATTTCCATTGAGCTCAAGCAAAGACTTCATCGTCTCTCATGCGGCCTCGGAGCCTCCTCCCTCAGAACATCTCTTCCTACTTCATTCTCGGTATCGGTTCCACGACTTTTTCCCTCCACTGCACTGCCATTATCCTCCAGCTTCAGCCTTTCTGACATTTTAAGACGTCTTCACTTACAGACGCACAAAAGTCTGCAGCTTCTGTCTTCCTTGATATTTTCTTTCTTGTCTATTTGCCGCGTGTGTGTATGTATCATAGAGGGTATATTGCTGGAGATGCTCTCTGTATACCAGTACTACACAGTTCGGTGGTCTTCCAGCAGGCCGGCGCTACAGAGCCTTGCGGCCATCTTTAAAGGTCTGGTAACCGCGTAAATTGAACAGGAGCTCAGTGGATTGGAAATTTTTTTTATCCTGAATGTTTAGTGTGTAAATATTTAGTGAATGTTTACTGAGTGTTTGGGGTTAGTGAATGTTTACTGTGGGTTTAGTGAATGTTTAGGGTTTAGTGAATGTTAGGGTTTAATGAAATGATTAGTGAGTAGGTATTCAGTGCATATTTAGTGTGTAAGTATTCAGTGAATGTTTAGTGAGTGTTTAGGGTTCAGTGAATGTTTAGTGCGTGTTTAATGAATGTTTAGTGTGTTTTTAGAGAATGTTTAGGGTTTAGTGAATGTTTAGTAAGTAATCAGAGAATGTTTAGTGTATACGTATTCAGTAAATGTTTAGTGAGCGTTTAGGGTTTAGTGAAAGTCTTGTGAATGTTAGTGTTTAGTGAATGTTTAGTGTAAGTGTTTAGCGAGTGTTTAATGAGTGATTAGTGAATGTTCAGTGACTGTTTAGTGTTTAATCAGTGTTTCGAGGTTTAATGAGCATTTAGGGTTTAGTGAGTGTTTAGTGTATAGTGAATGTTTAGTGAATGTTTAGTGTATAGTTAGTTCTCAGTGAATGTTTAGTGTATAGTGAGCGCTTAATGAATGTTTAGTGATGTTTAGGGTAGAGTGAGTATTTGATGGATGTTTTGTGAGCATTTAGCGTCTAGTGAATGCCTAGTGAGTGTTGAATATTCAGTGAGTGTTTAGTGTTATTAACTGTGAGGGTATAGTAAGTGTGAATGTTTAGTGAGTGTGAGTGTACAGTAAGTGTGAGCGTTGAGTGTAAGTGTAGAGTGAGTGTTAGCATTTAATGATTTTACATTACTGTTTAGTGACTGCATGCAAAGAAGGTCCTGTAATTTACAGGAACCATTTATGCTAGACATTGCTTAGATCCAAGAGCAGATACTTAGGCCTTGACCACAATGGTTGAAGTGCTTAGGCCAACCTGTTTTTGTAAGGTAATTTTTCTCTGTGAAATTGGGTCAAGTAATAATAATAATAATAATAATAATAATAATAATAATAATAATAATAATAATAATAATAGTAGTAGTATTAAAGTACAGTACTATTAGCTGGACCGAGGCCTTTCAATATGGCGACCCGAGGTCACACATCGGCCGGGAGATCGCCACTCCATGTTACTGACGCTCTATGGTATGTATGTATTTATGTATATGTATATATATATAGTGTATATCTATATATATATATATATATTGTACACTATATGTATATATATATGTATGCATAGGCTTATATATGTACATACATATGTATATGTATATGTATGTATAGGCTTTGACTTCGTTAGTTGCAGTTATGGAAAAGACCTACCCTTTAAAGTTAAATTAATCTCAAAGTTACATCGTATTTGCTCTCCTTTTTACATTTTCCTTCCTCTAAAAATTAATATTTTCATTCGATTAGAAGATTTTGACAGGAAAATATGCAAAATAAATAAGGTCATTCAGCGTTCTTTTCTATTATGATTGACAACACATGGCGAACTATGGATAAAACCAATCCAAATTATTTTGGTCCGTCTACGAAATATTTAGAAAACAACTGCCAGAAGTATTTTTAATATAATCGAGAATAAGAAAAACGGAACTGGAATACCTGATGAATAAAACAGCTGGCATATTAAATCCGAACCATTTTATGGAACTCTTCCCCCGAAAAGAGTTGGCCACGTAGGGTTCCCGACCTTCTTTTCATTTCCTTCGTTCCGCATAACCATTTCTCAATACACTCGAAGAGTCACTTGAAGCGAGATTCCAAGCAGTGACGAGTGGTATAAAAAAACAATTCGTTGCAGTATTTGCTTTGAGTGAAGAAATTCCTATAACAATATAGGAAGTCAGACAAAAAACAAGTAAACGTTAAAACAGCTTTATTATTATTATTGTTATTCAAAACATGAACGCTATTCATATGGAACAAGCCCACAAGGGCCACTGACTTGAAATTCAAGCTTCCAACGAATATACTATTCATCTGAAAGACGTAACAGAAGGTAATGGGAAATACAGAAAGAGGAGATCAATTATTAAAGAAAATTATTTAAATAAAAAATTAATAAATCAACCTATAAAATGGAAATAAATTACTAAACTGCAGAGAGAATAGTTTTAGGGTAGTAATCCACTGCATCTTCACTTAATTTTTTAAGGTTCCAATTGCACAGCATCCTCAGGGAGGCTGTTCCACAGTCCAACAGTGTGAGGAATAAAGGACATCTGGAACTCGGCAGTTCGACAGCAAGGCACATTTACTGAATATTGGTGCTGCTGGTCAGCAAACCTGGTTGTTCTCGGCAGGAAAAGAGGATTAGGGATCAACTTGTGAATGTGAAAGATCTCTGTTAAAATACAACTCGTGAAAAACTGACAGACAAGAGACCTTCCTTCAATGGTCCAAGTCATAACTTCTAATGTTAGGAAACAAGCCTACCACCACGAACCACCCTATCTAAAAGAGATAAATATCTGGCAGAAGCAGACATCCACACCGGAGAGCAATTCTAGTAAAGGAAGGGCAAATGACCTAAAGCAGGTTATACTGACTTTATGACCGTTATGAAAATATGAGGCCTTACGTACAAAACCTAATCTCCCGCGCCATTTTCTGACACTTTCATCAGACGTTTCTCAAAAGTATGATGCGAGTGAAAAGTTACACCAAGTATAGTTAAAGCCTCAGATTCATCCAGCAGAGTCCCATCCATCTGAAGAGGAAGAAGGGGTTTAAAAATCTGTACGAGATCTACCAATCAATAGTGTTTTCGTTGTACTGGAGTTCAGCCTCATACCCCCATCGACTACACCATTCACGAATCCGCTACATGTCATGATTGAGAATAGGGCAGCTTCATTTCTCATAAGTGGAGACCTTACTATACCCACATGCGTTGCATCATCGGCATACTGAGCAATCTTGTTTTCAAACCAAAAGCCATGTCACTAGTATACATTTAAAAATAACAGCAGACCAGGAACACTACCCTGTGGAACTCCAGACACAATAGGTCTTGGTTTACTAAAGATCCCATCAACAGCAGCTCGCTACTGCTTAACTGTCAGGAAATCTTGAAGTAATCTAAAACATATCCACCCACTCCAAGATTCTGATCTTGCAGTTTGTATATAAGTGCCTTGTGATTTGCTAAATTGCAAGCAGCACTAAATTCAAGATTCTCTTTCAAATGGCATGTCAAATCTAAAAGCATCGCAGGTACCTAACTGCTTCCTATCAGCTAAAAATCTTTTAGATTCCTCATACTTATAGTGGCTTAAAATTAAGTTCTACGACCACAAGATTAGAAATTGGCCTGCAGTTACTGCAATCTACAGATATGCCTTTCTTTGGTACAGGCACTGTACTACCAAGCTTGCCCTCATCTGCAATTTACTACGTCGACCTAAAAATCTATAGAATCTACTAATCTTGGGAGACAACATACTAGAAATCTTTTAAAGACAAAGGGTGGAAACCATCAGGTTATCAAGAATTTTCTTAACAACTTGAGCAAAAAGCAAATTTTGTAAGAATAGGTTCAGGACGACAAGTATCAAAGGCTTGATGAAGCAGTTCAGCCTCTTCCCTAGTGCCAGTGACCAATCTACCTTCATCTGTTAGTATTGGTGGAATGGTAGACGAGTCTGACTCAAGGATAGTTGATACCAATTTGGTCCACCACAGATGAGGCTGAGTAATTCCTTCAAGTTTCTTCTTTAAGGAATTATTGTAATTTCTCTGAGATATATGGTAAATTCTATTCGCAGCTTGGCCAGAATCAACAAAAATGGTGTAACTTTCTTGTGAACGATTTCTTCGTCATGTGTTGAATTTGGTCTGTTTGTTATGGTAAGCTCGTCTACATGTATCATCAATCTAAATTTTGTAACTGAAAATTTTGTAGCAGTAAAATGAATATATTGCTAACCTTTTATTACATTCCTTAAGTCTTGACAACATCTGCTTCGAAACACACACACACACACAAACCTTGGCTGAAAGAAGCAAGTTTCAGCCTGATTCAACACAAAGCCAAGAGTCCAATTTTAAACTTACAAAAGCGAATTTAAAAGCCCTGAGCAATCCTCAGCGTGTAACTGGCCTCATTACTAAATAATTCGTTAATAAATGTCCAGTTCGTTTGATGAGTTTTAGTCAAGTTTCGCACGTTCTGGCCTTTTTGTGCCCCAGCGCAACAAATCTAGCTTGATCCAAACTAGACCATACAGTAAAATTAGAGTCAAATTCCGACTGACAAACAGCCACGCACAGCGATAAGGGAAGTATTTGTGAATGCGTACCATTAAAGTAAACATTAACTTTAATATTTTAGCTTTGAGACTTTGCAAAAGACGTCTCCCAAAGTGAAAGTGGATCTAGGGGTCTGACACTAGAATATGTGTGTATGTGTGTTTGTGTGTGTGAAGATCAGTGATCACACAGTAATCACACACATGAGAATGAACACGAGCATCCCCAGACAGTTTACAGAGCCATGACGCGGGTGACTGGTGTGCTTACGCAGGAACTGTATTCAGTGTCACCAGCACTAATATTAACCACGATAACTGGTGTAGATGGACCAGCCTTTTTACACACATCAACGAAAACAATAACACAAAGATGTTAATGTTTCCGCTGATGACGGGATGAACACCAACAAGAGTGTAGTAGAATATTACAGAGCAATAGCATTTCAAATCCTCAATGAAAAGGAGAATAAAAAAAATTTAGTAAAGTTGTTAAATAACGAGCTTACCAACGATTCCTGAATGACTGCCCAACTTTCCTGGTTATTGTAAAATGAGACCAGAAATTTGATGGACACCACCCCTAGAAGTTAGTAAACATGACAGAACATAAACGACGGTTAAAATCCTGAAGCACTTAATTAAAACATTTTTATATGGAAAATATCTCGACATAATGGGTGCAAGGCGAGTAAAAAAAAGAAAACAGGAAAAATTAGAATAACGTGCAATGGATTACACCTCAAATAATACACTAACTACGATTTTTATATATGAGAGAGAGAGAGAGAGAGAGAGAGAGAGAGAGAGAGAGAGAGAGAGAGAGAGAGAGAGAGAGAGAGAGCGTAATTCAAATATGATAGGAAAACTGAAAACAATAACGCAACACTGACGTGAAAATCATGAGGGGAGAATAAGTAAATTTTCTCATGATGCTGAGGGAAAGACATGTTTCTTCTTTACACAACAGCAAAGGAAATCTTTCGGGCACTTCACGTTCGATGAGGCCACAAGATGAGTTACCCAATGAATGAAGTTAATTAAAGTGAAATGAAAACAACGCCCATTTTAATGTACACCTATCTTATTTCACCTTCGTCTCTTGCATTGTTGGTACTTGGCTGTAAGGCTGGGACAAAATAGAGTCCGTTGCCAGGCTGATGACACCACTGCAGAAGAGGAGGAAGAAAATTGAATCAAGAGAAAGAGCGCTGGGGAGGAGACCCACTTTTATTAAGTTCGCGACC
>NC_089746.1:3472387-3524887 GCF_040412425.1 Macrobrachium rosenbergii | reverse complement strand
CTGAGAGAAAACATTTCAAAAAAGCAATGACAACGTGTCTGTAGAACATCAAATTAGGATACTGACAATTGGGCATTTAGAGTTGGAACTCTCTTTTTTTATTAAGAGATTCTAAAATGTTCAGGTCAATTTCATTGTTAACTCTTCCAACAACTTTGAAGTCTTCATATTCTATGTAGGTTTTACATATTTTGGAGTGATTTCTTATGTTGGAAGAGTTAACAATGAAATTGACCTGAACATTTTAGAATCCCTTTTAATAAAAAAAAGAGAGTTCCAACTCTAAATGCCCAACTGTCAGTATCCTAATTTGTTCTAGAGACACGCTGTCATTGCTTTTTTGAAGTGTTTTCTTTCAGTCTCCCCACTTCCACTGCTCGGGTGGGCTCTTGTGTGTAGTAGTATGTTGAATCTCTTTTCCTCTTTATCTTTTATCTCAAACTTTTTAGTGGTTTTCTGTGTTTTAGGTTTTTCAATGAACTTTATATGAGTGTCTTTATATGTTAAGTTCAACTATTAGAGTGGTTAAAATTGTTTCAGCCTTGAAAATACCACTGGAAAGTACATCGCGAAACGTCGCCCAATAAACTGTTTTATGTACAAGATGCCTCCTGTCCCTTCGCTTCACCTTTGTGTGTGTGTGTATATATATATATATATATATATATATATATATATATATATATATATATATATATATATATATATATATATATATATATATACATACATACATACCTATAAACAAGAGGGGAGAGAGAGGAGAGAGGGAGTTGAGATTTTGTTCAAGCTGAAAAAATGACTTTATAGCGCGAATGACGAGAAGGCGTCGAGGTCAAAAGTGGTTCCGAGTATGTCAGTTGAAAATGTGACTACGATAATTAAGGTGACGGTTATTAAAAGACTTACAACAAAGGGAAGTGCGGCCATAACAAGCGACCGCCACTTTGAGATAATCCAATGCTCAGGTCTGAAAATGAAAACATGGAAACAGAAGAATAAAAACAAATTCGGAAAACTTCCGGAGAATTTATAGACATGAAAGGAAACTGTGAGAGAATGAATGGTTGGAGGCCATGTGACATCAAAGGTGCAGCGGGAATGAAACTGTCCAAAGCATGTGACGACGCTGCAAAGAATGGAAAAGAAAAACAGAGCAACGCCAGAGAACCATATCAATGAGTGTCTTAAATTATCAAGCAGTTTAGGAAAGCACTTTAAATTCCATGAGATTATAGCATGCTAAATATACTAATGAACTGAAAGCAAACCCATTTAAAAAACGGCTAATAAATTTATCATCGAATTCAAGCTTTTCTCTTTTACTTTCTTCATCAAGGAGAATGATAACCAATCAAATTTACACATGAGTCAAACATTTGTGGCCCTGTCTTGTTCCTGTCACAAATGCATAACCAATTATTGTAACTGCGCAATAACTCTGGAGTTATGTTGCTTTTATACATATCAATACATGGTGCTCCCCCCCCACCCAAGGGAATTTGGCCAAATTTGAAAACAGAGCATCGAAATTCAAGTCAGCAGGAACACAGAGCCAACTCTCCTCCTTCCACACAAGGAAAAAATTAACAATATTTCCAACTTTTCCAGTATAAAACACTAAACGAATTGCTTGTCATATTGAGCATTGTTTTTAAACATTCTGTCAGTATACTCGTACCTCATGTCCACCTGAGTCAGATTTTCATTGTCATACAGCTCCATTAGATTTATTTTCGGGGAGAATCAATTCTCCAGCAGCAAATCTTGCGGATTTATTCCCTAAATATCTCTAGAAATCTGAGAGTGGAGGAGCTGGAATTGCTTCCGCGAATTAACAAACTATATAGGGCCATCATAAACTTCCACGGCAACTTTCTAAAGAAATTAAAGAGAGAACTGAGAAGTCACGGGGAAAAATGTGGAAGGAAGCAAACTACAATCATCTATACATGTTTACATACGTATATACAAGCATATAATGTGAATATAAAAATAAACATTAAATAATAAAAAGTGGGAAAAATCTCCGTCGTCTAAGACAAGAGAGATGAGAGAGGAAGGGTTCATGCGAAAGAATGTCATCATGAAAAAGAGGAACAAAAAGATCCACTGAACTCCAATTCGACAGAACCGAGTACAGAAAAGGAAAGAATTCAAGGGCTGGTTATGGGAGATATGGAGGACGGCAAAATACAAATGGGGAAACCCACTTGAGAAGACTACGAAAGCCGACATTCCGGACTCTTTAGTGGGACTCAAAAAGAAAACCGGATTGAGACGCAGGGAAACAGACTGACGTGATGCGAGTGGTAATGGGTTACAGTCTGGCTCGTGGAACATCGGAATGAGTAGATAATTAAACCAATATGTAATCAAAGGCAAGAGACGCGGAAGAATATGTTACCTTCCACGTAATAACTGTTTTTATTTGCATTATTTATGCAGTTCCCAAACTTCCAGAATAAGCCAAAGAACCAATGAAGCTTAACAACAAGTTTTCATAAAACACAATATCCATATGTAAAAAGAAACTGGAACAAAGAAGAAACCCTATATATATATATATATATATATATATATATATATATATATATATATATATATATATTATATATATATAGTATATACATACATATAAATATATATATATATATATATATATATATATATATATATATACTTTAATGATAAATTACTCAAAATTAATCTTTTATCGTGAACAATGAACAGAACATCAAAAGGAGGCAAACAGGTGCTTGAGTGGCCAAGCAAGATATTGCTGAGGTCCATGATACAGAAGCTCTGTTTATGTGCTCCAGACCAAAAAGTGTAATAATTAAATGTAGCGTCTGGTTCAAAATCTTGGATCATTCCTGGTTAAGTATCAAACGTGCAGATGATTTTAATTTACTAAATGCCCTAGTATGGCTGCCTGCCCGGAGTTATCAGAAATAGATAATTGCAACTTGTTCTACACTTGACAACATCTTCCCAAGAGCTTAAGGTGTTAGAAGTGCACCTGACACTAAGTGACTGTTAATTAAAAGCATCCAAAATCATGACATAAAAAGCTGTTCAAAAATTCCACAGATGATTCTGAGGGAAATAAGAATCACACTGCCCCCAAAGTACTGATGGGAAAAGTTTTTACGTTTTCAGCACACCCACCTTTTGTGCGACTCATATATCAGAGGTACAAATGTATATGATAAGTGTAATCTGTTGCCATTAACAACTTTCCAGAATATTAAAAATAAGAACATACTGCCAAGGTTTCCCAAAAAATAAATATAAGGGAGTAAGGTTTCCATAGACCTAGAATTGCTCAACAGACAAATTTCGTCTATCCTCAGTGTAAGAATGAATTTTGGCTCAAAAACATCCGGATACTCCAGACTTGATATTCCTTTGTATAATATGCAGACTACAAATAACATCCAGAAACTTGAAGCAATTGTCATCAATCTTGATGAAAATGACGATAGGGTTAATGATATTAATTAAACCCTCAACATAATCTGGCTCAAGGAGAACGCCCAATCTAGAACCTACCCCGTGATTTAACAGCAATTATCTGACACTTCTTTTCGCAATCCGCATCCGCCTATTCAAGGCCACTGGGTAATAATTCATGTACACCCACGAAAAGGAAAACGGAGAACTTACGAGTCTACTGTGCCACCATTAACCTGACGAGGTCTGTGTTTTAAAATGAACATAACATTTAAGTGCTGGCAAAAAGTAACACGTCACGTGTGAATGAATAAATGAAATAAATAATTAAAATGCTCGACCGAGCTAGTGCAGGTTTTCCTCTTATTTATGGAACACTAATTTGCACACTGATTAGCATCAACTCTACGGAAACCGAACTCTACAATGTTATTCAGTCGCACAGAAGTGCTATATTTGTGAATAAGGTGCAAGACGGAATTAATCCAATTCACAATATAATGCAAGTTCGAGTATAATCTCCGTAGCGCTTTGCAGACCTGAAGCAAAATAATGAATCTTAAGTAGAACCAAACGCGTTAATCTAGTTAACTACGGCATTTACTGATAAAATAATGCACACAGAACTTCCAGTGTGTTTTTGACTTCAAGAAAAATAGTACCGTCGGAAAAATGTTTACACTTAAAGAGAGATAACGGATCTATTCCAAAAACAAGAATTTTGTCACTACCTTCAACGGAGAGCAGTGCTTGCTTCCACGGCTGGTTTAACAAATCACAGTAATAATCTGGCAGCGCAATCGCTTGACAGTTATTGTTGCTAATAAATGGTTCCTGGTGCTCGGGTGGACCTTCGAGTACTAACCGCGATATTCAAATTGAAATGAACTTCGAAGGAAACAGAAAGTCTATGGCGAAATATGCACAAGCGTAAGCGTAATCTGCCAAAGCCATGAAATTTATAACAGAGCGTGGGAGTCAATAGGTGAACGTAGAAGAGAACCCATTAAAGCTGACGATGCAATTGCAGGAATGTCCTGTTGCCCAAAGCTGCTACAGCTCTCTCTCTCTCTCTCTCTCTCTCTCTCTCTCTCTCTCTCTCTCTCTCTCTCTCTCTCCAGATTTGAAATTATACGCAGTCTTGTCGTCACTGATACATCAAACTAAATTCTAGTTTACAAAACTGAAATAATTATAAAGAATTAAACAACTGAACAACACGATATTAGAAATCGATATAAAGCATGAAAAAATGGCATTTCATCAAATTACTGGATAAGCCTAAGAGGTACCGGGACAAGATGTTCTGAACGTTAACAATTTAGATTTCATACAAAGCTACTGAAACCCATCCTGCAGGTTCTTCCGGTGGTAACCCGAGTCATACGAGATTCTTAGATCTTCTGTCCACTTCCCTGCTTTCAAATGTCCTTTCTGCTCTCCCTCCAGCGTTCCTCCTTAATTCTCTTCCAAATTTTCTTCTTCCTCTTCCTCCTCCTTCAGCTTGCCCTATGAAATGCCCTCCTTCATGTTCTTTCAACTTTACCTCTCTAATACCTCTCTCAAATTTCTTCATAATCTCCTTACAACTTTTACTTGCTAAAATCCTTCTTTTAGTCAAAGGAAGGCCGCTGTCACTGCCTGGAATCTTCAACTGCTGAATCCAAAATAAACCGCTTTGGGCACAAGCACAAAATAACATTTAGAAAATCTAGCAGTAGTCGCATTATGAACCTGCCTCATAAGCAGCCCATCGACGCTCCAACATGGACACCGACATTACCTTTAATTAACGTGCGTGTGCCCTGCCGCTTGCTTGACCGGTGAATGATAGCCTTTTCTCATCTAACTCATTGGCCGAGTAGCTGGGGAGCTTCTTGTTAGGCGAACCTGTCAATAACTGCGGTAGCTGACTTCCACCAGGTGTCACATTCGGTTGCCTACGGACAGAACGCGACCGGCTTTAGACCTTCTACTGTTTTAGTTAGGCACCGTCCTCAGGTTGAGTTTCCCTTGCTGAGGGTACAATCAAGCACACTTCCTTTCTTCACCTAAATTTTTCTAGGTTTATCGCTTCATTAGGTCAACTAATATGTTATTGATATTTTATTTTTATTAGTTTTGTAGTAGGTATTAATCTTATCTTCTTTATCGTTACAAAGTTCTTTCCATGTCTTCTAATTTGAACATCATACGATGCGGAAGCTTGCCAGACAAGTTCAGGGTTTTTCGCCTTGTGACGCCGAGCCAGATGGTTTCGTACATGCTCACCATCTGTCACGTCTCGTCCCACCTCTAGTTTTCTCACCCTCCCTTCATACTGTACATACGACACACAGCAATTAATCACATCTGCAGCCTCATCTCTTTATCGATTAGTTCACATTCAAGAAGCAAAATTCATATGAATAATAGCTCTGCAATCGATTTTCAAATTCCAACTGTTTTTATAATATTGTAAATTTATGTCAAACATATGCAGGCTTTCCGCTTAAATACGAATGAGTCAACTCACCCCTTTCTTCAACTATGGGTACAAATATTTACCACCTACCTTTCTGAGTTTTCATCTACCATCACAATATCAATCTTGCTGACATTTATTGATACGGGTCTCTGTATAAAAAATCTCCAAACTTTTCCATCAGTCATTTAACTTTTACTAACACCAATCAGCGTTGCTTCCTTTGTGAAAAAAACTGCTTTTCACCGGTAGTTCACAACCTTTTCTCTTTACTCACAAACCTGTACGTTTCAGCATTCCATTTACAAATATGAGTGAGTCACAAAACATGACACAATCTTTTACTTCCGTCTCTTGTACAAGAGTAATCAGTGTCAATATCAGAATTAACTTCATAACTTCAAAATTAGTATATACCTATTCGCTTTCTGAAATGTCACATTTCCCACCAATGGCACTACTGGCAGTAATGATACGTGGCATAACACTGGCAGTATTGACACAGTATTGTGATGGTAACAATGAACTTCCTGTGAATCGTTACCATTGTTTTACTTGTAATGTTTCCTCCACACCCTACTCCCCTTCCACAATTCAATTATCACTTATTCAAATATATATACATATTATTACCTTTCACCCACACGAAAAAATGTAATTTTTTTCTGATGACTGACACTTCTTTTCAGTTGGACACTACTTGACCTAATATTCTAACTTCACAAATACTTTCAAAGTTACACAGCTTTTACTGATATTCATTTTTGCATTTAAATCACGTTGTACAATTACCCTTCCACCTCTTCCAAACCTATTAAAGAACACAGTCAGATTTTACAAGAATTTTTCTCTTTCATGCACCTGGAAAGTTTAAGTATTTCTTTATATTCTTCGACCCCTTGCCTTTAGCGGCACAACTTTTTGTCTTGTCAAACTCAATTCTCACCACATTTTACTAACATATTTGTACTTGCTCACCCGTCCCCACATTCTGTTACGGAAAATAAAACGTAAACCAGGTAAAAAAAAAATAAGAAAAATGCTACATCATCGGCAGCTCCGCTCCTCTCAGCCAAGCAAGACATCGTCACATCTTGTCCAACCAAATCTTGAACGCTTACCTTATTACTTCTTCATCACTAGTTACCGTAACACCGATCATTCCCTCATCATATTAACTATCACGAATTTTTTCTCTATAGTATATATATATATATATATATATATATATATATATATATAATTTACTGTATATATATATATATATATATATATATATATATATATATATATATATATATATATATATATATATATATATATACACTAGCTACCTAAGCAGACGCTGCCTGGAAAAACTCTGAAGGACCCAGAAAAATTTTCCTTCATCTCCTTTGAATTGTTTTGTCTTGTAAAGTATGTGTACTATCATTGAAAATGCCTTTCTTTCCTGTGATTAATAATTCTGTCTTGAATTCATTGCTTCCAATACAATGATATATATGTATATATATATATATATATATATATATATATATATATATATATATATATATATATATATATATATATATATATATATATATATAATGTATATCTATATAAATATATATACAAATATATATATTTTTTTTTATTGCAATGGTGAGAGAGAGAGAGAGAGAGAGAGAGAGAGAGAGAGAGAGAGAGAGAGAGAATGATTGACTTGCAGTGGCAAATCTTCTAGGACCTTTTTCTAGTATGACTTGATGTTTAACGCCATTCATGAAGGCAATTTATATATGAGAAAGAAGAGAAAAAGAGAGAGAGAGCAATAAATTGCAAGCATGAATTTATTTCCAATAGTTAAAAACTTCATTGACAGATTTCGCTCCAAATTGTTTGAGAGAGAGAGAGAGAGAGAGAGAGAGAGAGAGAGAGAGAGAGTTTGGTGGAGGCTGAACGTGTTGATGTGCGTGGTGGGGGTGTTGTTGTCAAACTGCCCGTTAATTAATTCCAGACCTCATTTAAACCGACTTTATAACAAAATACGTCACCATAACGCCACGAAGCAGTCACTATTGAGAATTCCGAAGGTAAAAACGAAGAATAAACGAACGAATTAATTGGGAAATTTGCATTTGAACGAATCAAAAAAATTACACACCTTATGTCTTGCACATCGGTCTTAGCCAGCAGCTACTATGCATGCTCAGATGGGGAAGACTCTCTCAGCTCCTCTTACTACAGAAAGGGGATCTCTACCCACAGAAATTATCGTTATAGGTTTTCAACGTTGATTTTATTGAGGAAATTAACAATTAATATAATTATAAATCATTTTCAAAATTCACATTAATTCTGATAAAAAATTGATGTTATAGGGATTTATTGCTGCAAGTTAATCATACGTCTGACAACGCCTGCAAGAAAACGCTGGAGCGCTCAGGCAGGAAATTACCAATAACCCATAAAGCACCTGAAGACAAACCTGCCGGAATTGGTTAAAACGAAAATTTCATTCAATTTATCTGTGTTTGATGTCTGTCATGGGGGTAGGAGTTTGATTTTGAGTTATAAACTTCCTGGGGTCACATAAGGGCTGCGTGCCAAATTTTGTCTGGGTCTGTCAAGCGGTCTGGATTTCTATAGCGCACAAACATACAAACATTCACTTTATATATATATACATATATATATATATATATATATATATATATATATATATATAACTGTTTAGGCTTTAATAAAATAATGTTAAGTTGCTTTTGAAGAAACTTCAATAATGACTATTCACTTATATATACATACACAAACAATATTTATATATATATTATATATATATATATATATATATATATATATATATATATATATATATATATATATATATATATATATATACATTATATACATACAGTATATTATATATATATATATACAGTATATATATATACATAATATATATATATATATATATATATATATATATATATATATATAAAATTTCTAACACATCAGAACCGAATCCCGATCTTTTAAGAAACCTCAGGTACAGGAGTAGCCTTCTTAGGTTCCTACTTCTTTTATGATTTGTGTGAGTAAATTGCTAACGCCCTGGCCTCACCTTTGAAAGACTGGGATTCGGTCCTGATGTAAGTCAAATTTATTTCTGTGAAACACACGCTCGTGTTATTAATTCCTATATATATATATATATATATATATATATATATATATATATATATATATATATATATATATATATATATATATATATATATATATATAATACTTTTCACTAATGAATGACTTTCATTTCTTGGAAGGTCTTACAAATGATATTGATTATTATATTTGTTTTTATATTCCATTTTTGTCTAATGCCATTCAACCTATAACTGAAAAGTGTACATAGTTCCTCCTGCCCAGAATTCATTAATAAACTTTTAAAAGCAAATTACGAATATGAAGATTAGTAAATAACACATATAATCTCTTCACAGCAACTTCCAGAAGATGCTTGGACGTTGTCGCATGCGCAGAGGAGTGAGCCTCGAGGTCATAGTGGAGGAGGACGATAATGCGGAAGTCAGCTTTGACGCCGTGCCCCTCATCGAGGAGCCAGACGACCAAGACGAGGACAGTGAAACAGGTAAATGGGACGATTCTGAAGACCAAATGGGGAGAAGGGATTCTAGGGTTTCTACAGAATGTCGCAGGTCTCATTCACCCATTAGTCAAATACAATATAATATATAACATAATATAAATATATATATATATATATATATATATATATATATATATATGTATATATATATAATATATGTATGTATATACATGTATATATATATATATACTGTATATTTCTCAGTGATATATATACATATATAATATATGTATATATAATTTATAATATAAGCATGAGAGTTCTTAAGACGAATACAAAAAATAGTGCAAGAAAAGGGAGGTATGCTCTTCGTTTTCGGATATAAAATTATCAAGTATAGCACTATTTTACTACAAAATGATCAAAAACTGTAAAAATAACAAATACTTGCATCATAAAAAATACCAAATACGCAAACGAAAATAACGCTTACAAAACTGACATTAATCAGAACAGCTCGAGAGGTTCCTGCCCGGACGACTTAAGTTTTATTTTTGTCGAGTAATTTCCATCATCGCCTGTCAGCTCCAGTCTACCATTCGTAATGACTAAGATGAAGTTGTCTTTCGAGAAACTTCTTCGGAGCGCATCCCGTCGCCAGCAGGGAGAGGTTTAGTAAGGAGACATCCTTTTCTGACAGAACAACTTCAAGCTCCGCACACCAAGATCGGATATATCTTTCACAACTTCCGACAGAAGTTCTGCAGCTCCCCATTTTTACAGATAAAAGCTGGAGCGAACATCTACAGCGATTTTATCATCAAAGCTGCAAAACAATAATATTTTGTTGTACATGGTGAGAACCGCTCACGAGAGACTTGTGTGGAAAATTTAAGTAATTTTCATTTTGGTCCAATTGTGAATGATGCACACCTGCGAAATACATACGGAAATCAAAGTTCGCTCTGCACTGTTACTCGCTTTTCTTTTCCCGAAGAACTCGCTCACACTCGTCTTGTTCAACATCAATTTCTTTCAGGAATCTATACATTTTAAGGATAAACGTTTTTATACTTGAATCCTGGACAGGGCAGATAAACTTACTTGGTAATACCTTACACTTTCAGTGTAAGTTACTACCAAGTTAACTTCAATTCGGAACTAAGGAGTATTTGAGATTTGATATTTTTGAGTAAAAAGTAAGGTGTGAATCACTGAGAAATATATATATATATAATTATATATAGTGTATACATATAAATATAAATATATTATATTATACAATTTATATTTAGATATATGAATGTCCCGTTTCGCTATTATTTAACAGTATTCTGTGGAATTTAAAAGGCTCAAGAAAGCACTCATAACATGACATCGTCATATATTTCGAAATACTTCATGCCTAATCACTGGTGAATGTGGAATATACAGGAGTGGAAAAACGACGTTGATGTGATTGGAATAGCTGTTGTCCTGCGACGAAGGAGATCAATCCGTCCTGGCTTAGCTCCCATCTGCATAAAGTCCGGTGGGCATATCTGTCATGAGGACACTGGAAATCGGATATCAGGGACGAGTTAATCTTAAGACTCATTCTTAAGCAAGTGTTTCAGCGAATACGCCCACCAGACTGGACACAAGGGGGAGCTAAATAGGCCTAACACAACCGCTGTTCCAATCACAACCGTGATCAGGACTGCTGCAGTGCTGATCGAAATACATGTTTTTCTCGTGCTAATGCTGTTTGTATGAGACTTTTAAACTTCAATTGTATATATACATACATACATACATACACACACACATATATATATATGTATACATATTACATACACACATACAAACATAAGTGCCTAATTCATTACTTCACTTTGCTGACATGACCTAAGCAAACAGCCATAACCTGACCACACACGACATCAAAATATTCACTTTTACCCTTCTTTCTATCACGAGGCTCAACATGAATGCTTTTTTCTGTTTACACTTGTATGTTTACTTGCACCAAATTTAATCCATGTTTTCTTTGTTAAGGTGTTCATGTTAACATGTTAATAACAAAGAATAAAAGGTGTACAGTTCATGACTTATACAATTTTGTAAATCCGCTCAGTATTTTCTACTGTTCATCACACACAAAGATTCTTTTTATAAAAATATTATAAATATTATTTTCTTTGCTTCCTCAGACGAAAATTTTAAACCTTCTATTGACCTAGGAAATCTCATCACTTTGAAGTATTTTTTTGTTTTACAAAAACTAGTCATGTAATTCATTATACTTATGAAATATCGAAAACAGGGCAAGATATTTCCTCATTTTTTCATTACTGATAACTCAGCCAATATAAAAGTTCACTTAGTCTCTCTTTATATACATTCCAAGTCTGAATTCAAGGTCATTTCACAAAGCCAGAATATATTCCCTCATATATCTATTTCCATCCAGTGTTTATGAATCGTCTAGTTCTTGTTCTTAAAGCTGCCGAAAAAATCTTCTCGACGTTGTTCATTCATGGCGCTCCCATGATGCGCCAAAGGTCATAAAAATATATCGCAAGCAGAGAACTTCTCGTTTCTTTTGCCTCTTAATCGTAAACAATATTTCTTCATTCAATTAGCTTGTGTGGACATATGATAATATCCTATTACCTTTGGCATTTCGTCCAAACGCCTTCAGTCATTTCTTTTTTCTTCGTAATAACAAAGGTATTGCACGAAAGTGGACACAATGTAAGGGCAAGGCCAACAAACAATAGACGACCTGATTAAAGCAACAAAGCATCATTCATGGTTCTAAATCAATGTACATTATAAGATAAGCCATAAACTTGTCCGCATCCCGTCTAGACTTGATTCCTTTCTCCCAGGTGTGGCCTGCACTGGGCAAAGAATAATAAACTGGACCAGTATTTCATGAAATTTTATTCATACGTTGACGTGGTACTTAGATAATAAGTATACAAACAGAAACCTCTATACAAGGAAGGTATAATGAACAAAATATCAACACGGGGAGGTCTTGAGTATGAAACGAGTCCATTACTTTTACAAAGCTCAAGACTGCCAATGGCCAACGCAGCATGTTCGTGGAGGGGAACAGTCGTCCTAAACGGGCTATTAAGACGGAGCGTCGTCTGATTCGATCTTATTCTGTTAGTTTCATGGATTCTACAAAGTCATATCTAACTCTTCAATCGCCAAAAAGAATGTATAAAGCAGCATTACTACAGATGGAGTTAAGGATAAAACTTGTGTGCATAACTACGCTTAACTGCGAATCAGATTTAATTCTCGAATCATTGAGAATTTCAATCTATTCCTTAAAGCATAAGGTATTAAGTGAAAATTTCATATGATCTAATTTGCCTGTTCAGTTTATGCTTAACATTCAAGGTGACCAAAACATGGCCAATCGTTCTTACTCTAATCATTTCAATTACTAATGCTAAGTAAAAGAAAATTAATATTATTGATCTTCGACAAAAACTGGTAGCCGTGCTGTCGTGTGGAAGTCATGGTACGGAAATATAGATTATTTTTTGATACATTAAAGGGAAGAGTAAGGTACGGATGATCTCGAACGTGTTGACAGTTCTCTTAATCGTCAAATAATCAACAAAATATGAGTTAGTATGAGATCAATGATAAATTCATGGAGGCTCCATTTGCTTGTGAAAACTTCATCCTTAGGAATATCTCATCTTAAGCAACCTTCATGAAGCCCTTGACCAATGCTCTGGCAACTGTGGCAGTCCTAATGAGAATGTCAGAGGAAAACTGGAATTCGGTGAATAACAAACCTTGTCATTAATATCATATCAATAGAAACGTGATCAGTCTCAATTCCATCTATTTCACTCAAGTCCTTTGGTCTTGCTGGAGTTTGTAATTAAACTGGAAGCATCATGACATGAATATCATCGATATTGTTTGCAGATATTTCATTAAACAAAGTCACTCGCTTAAAAAATATTCCACCGTCCAGACTTTTAATGAAAGTCGTTCTAATTAAAGAGAAATCGATATCGTCGACAAAGAACTAAGTACATAGAACTTCCCGTTTTATCAATTAAATAAGATAGATGACGATTACCAACAGAGCAAAGTGTGAACAGCATGAGAAAACAGAATGAAACACACTGTACCATATAACCCATTTCAGTACAACGAGAGCATCTAAACAATATCCCATCTGTCCCACTCCTCAGGTACAGGGAGTTCGGCGAGGAGTTCCCCAAGAGACGACGACGACGACGACGACGACGACGAAGACGACGACGAAGACAGAGACAGCGAAGAAAGAGAAGAGGGAATATCTTCGGCTGAGGAGAGACGCAGAAAGAGAGAGAGGAGGAGAACCATTGGAGGCCTTTCACGCTTCCGCTCTGTATCATGTGAGGCGCTGACACTCTTGGATACAAGGTAAAAATGTTAGGCGATACATTTCTTTCGCTCTCTCTCCATTTCGCCACCTTCCTCCAGCCTCCTTCCTCAAAGGCTCACATTTCCTTCACCTGCTAGATGCACCGCCATTCACAAGCATCACTGTGTATTTCCTTCCTTGTCATTTCTCGTTCCAGAGCGGTATTTCCAAATGCTATTTCAAGAATATGATGAAATTTAGATTTGAAATTTAATCTACAGTGGAAACGAGAGAGACAGAGTTTCATGGAAGTTGATAAATGCATGAAGCGGCGTGTAACAATAGCGCAAATACGCCACTTGAAACTGGAAAACGAAACAAGAAAATTAAGCAATACAGATAACCAATTTGAAACCAGGAAATGACGTAATTACGAAATTATTGACTGAAAAAAAGCACGTTCTTCAATGATAGCTCACTTCAGCTAAATAAAAGTTTTCTTGAATTACAGACACTTTCCAGTGACAACCTCACCCTCAATCAGAGGCCCTTAAGCAGACGCAAGTGATTGGCAACACAACTTTTTAACAGCGACAGAACAATTATGAAATATCTCATTAAATTTACTAGAAATTCATTATTAATATGAAACAGTCGCGGTCACGCACATTAATCGTGTAATAATTTTTACAACACTTTTAGCAAAAGAGCACGTCTTATGAAAATTAATGATTGCACTCTTTTGAAAAATTTGGTTATCCGCACTATGAAGGTTTTAGCCCTGTGTGTGTGTGTGTGTATATATATATATATATATATATATATATATATATATATATATATATATATATATATATATATATATATATATATATATATATAAATATATATATACATAATTCACTGGATACTTCCTTCCCAAACTTATTATATATTTGCCAAAATACCCTTTGTCTTTCCATTTCTTCACACTTTTAGACATGCCAACCACTAAAAGGCTGGAACCTACACGAAGAAACATATGACGAATCCAAGCTAGATATGTCAGGGTGAAAATACCCATAGAGGGGAAGGATGTTGAGATTTATTTTATATATATATATATATATATATATATATATATATATATATATATATATATATATATATATATATATATATAAAGGTATCTTACAAGAAAATCTTTCGATAATATTTATAAGATTTTTTTATAAAAGAAAAGTTTGTATTAAGAACATGCAGCTGGCAGAGTAACTGGTAGGATTTACAATTTGGTACAAGGTTAGAATGTGATATGCTTCCGTAACCGTTCAACATTCTCTTAAATAACCCTATGATCTGATAAAAGAAAGATCAGGAAATACAGGAGAACATTTCTGGAGTAAAACTGTGGTCGTGAATAAGTCGTTGAGAGACTGAAGTTTGCAGATGAAGTGGTTTGGATTGGCAATAGTGAAGGGAGAGTAGCTGCAGAGGCTGAGGATAGAGTCTGAAAGTGTTCACAAGCGGAAAAATTTGAAAGCGAATGATAGCAAAACTAAAGTTGTGAAAGTAAATGGAAGTAAATAAGATAAGCAAAAAAACGTTTTGTCGTTGATGAAACGAAGGCAGTGATTGAATCTTAAATATTTTGGAATAAATGCGTAACATAAGAAGATGACAGAGCTCTGCAAAAAAAACTTAGACTTAACTCCCCTTTATAAGTGATGCACGAAGAGGATATAAAAAATAAATGAAAAAAAGGACAATTTAATGTTAATTATGGTTATCATATGCAAAAGATGAATCAACGTTCTAAGATGGTTTGATCATGTGGAATGAATGGAGAGCAACAGGCTACGAACAGGGTATACGATTTGCTAGCTGTGGAAAGAAGGAAGGAACAGAGGAACCTAGAAAGTGCAGCAAGGAGGGAAGCGGTTACTGAACAAAAAAGGACGAAATATCTACAAGAGTTGGTGATTGAAAATGATGGACGCATTGTGCATTGGGGGCAGATAAGGAAGCAACGCTCAATGACCTGTTTAGACATACAAAGCGACTGATGCTTTGATAGTATTCTGGAAATGAGGCTCATACTAGGTTGAACAGTTAAGAGAAGAAGAAGAAGAAGAAGAGAGAGAGAGAGAGAGAGAGAGAGAGAGAGAGAGAGAGAGAGAGAGAGAGAGAGAGAGAGAGAGAGAGAGACTTTAATAAAGTTTCCGATGAAGGAGACTGAATTGTGCAATACACAACAAACAGATCGAAATACCCAAGAATAAAATTACACTGTCAAGTACTACCGATAATGCAATCTACATATTAATATGAAATCAAAATCTAAGAACTGAACATTATTTAGCAAAAATCAAGAGAGAGAGAGAGAGAGAGAGAGAGAGAGAGAGAGAGAGAGAGAGAGAGAGATGGGGGAAGACGGGGCTGAAGGGAGGCTAGCGCCAACGAATTTCACAAATCGACAAGCCGTGTAAGGCATTAGTTCCGCTTCAAGAAATGGTCGAAAAAAATATGTGCAAGTAAGCATATTATTCGTGGAAGACATTTTGAATATCCGCTACTTAACCGCTCCAATAGGAAGATCCTGGAAGCTGTAAGGGGTGTCTATTTTTCTTTCCCTTGCATTGACGGAAAACAGTTATGACAGACATGCAATGGGTCTTCAACAAAAAAAATTAAGTATATCTTAGTTTAACCAGACCATTGAGCTGATTAACAGTTCTCCTAGAGAGGGCTGGCCCGAAGGATTAGATTTATTTTACGTGGCTAAGAACCAACTGGTTACCTAGCAAAGGGACCTACAGCATATTGTGGGATCCGAACCACATTATGACGAGAAATGAATATCTATCGCCAGAGACTAATTCCTCTAATTCTTCATTGGCCGGTCGGAGAGTCGAACGCTGGGCCAAACACCCGATGGAATTTCTACTTCACACCACATAATACTCTAGGGTAGGATTGTCGCTAAACAATTTTAAATGCAATTACCCTGTACATTATTATTATTATTATTATTATTATTATTATTATTATTATTATTATTATTATTATTATGAAGTTGCTGATTTTCACAAGAAAAAAAATCAGAAATATTCACACTAAATACCACACCTCAAATGTATTCTTGACTGCCAATGATTGTTTGGCGTTATTTCCTTTTAAAACTACTGTATGACACTTGAAGTTCGACAAGGTTGTCAGAGTTATCATTGATCAAATGTCACGTCAAACGGCTAACGAAAAAGGATTTTCTACAAAAATCTCAAAAGCGCAATCAAAAACAAAAAAATTATCTTTGTTAAGCTAATTTTTTGGGTCAATACTGGTTAGTACATAAAGCACTATTCAACCTTAACACGATATACAGTATAAGGGTCACCAATGATAATGAGACGATCAACTACATACATTGTGGTATATAGATCCTGCATTTCAAATTATTGCTATCATTTAATATTACTAATACTCTTATTATTTTGAAGCTTAGTCATCATTTTCATAACTAATCTTTCAACATGAATTTTAACTGAAAATATGTGACCTAATTATGACACAACAAATATGAAGATAATTAAGCTGAAAAAATAAAAAATCTGACTGTCGTCAAGGAAAGTGAAAAAGAATCAGAACACCAGTAATTAGCAAGATGAGCCTAACCAAGTCTTTTGCGATTGCCAGGCGGCACCACGTATCCTCTGTGAAGATATGGGCTGGCTTCTGTGACCTAGTCATGGAGGTGAAATCCCAATGGAAAGGCGCTCATACGCGGATGTACGTTTTTTATACATGAGACAGTACCGTTCAGCACCAACAGAGAAAGGCAGTGGAGGTCAAAAAATTAAATATCTGTATGATGAAGGCTGGGATATGGCACTTAGTTTGCACGGGACGAGACTGAAGAGGATGGATACATTAAGAAATTAGAATCCTCACAGAAACAAGATGGTTAACTCAGATGCAGAAGTACCATAAAGAGTTCATTCAGTATAGAATAAGTAGACGAAATTATGTGGTGTTCCATGGGTCTGGAAAATATCTAGAAAGTAATGGTGGGGTACAGTCATGCTCAGAAGTGATGTGACATGACTGCACAGGATTTCGTTCAAAATTCTCTAACTGGCAACCTGACATACCGCATCTTTATCTTTTATTTCAATGTGGCCTTATCTTATTTCATAAAATAAGGCCATAATATGTTTTACAAGAGTGAAATCTGCCATATATACATCAAAACTGTAAGAAAATATTACGTGTAGTCAAATTTCGGAAAACAATGACGAAACATTTTCGAAACTTTCGTTCACCCAGCGCCAATGCGTTCAACAAAGAAGTCCTCATCAAACCTAAATTCAAATACAAATTTTTTTTTAATTTTCATTACATTTTCCATATTACTTGCATTGGAACCATAAAATTCTAAATAGCCTTATTTGATTCATTTTACCCCTCGACGATGAAAAAAAGATAAAGAAGTAAAAACGAAAGTGTTACTGTAGCTAAAACGCATCCACGATATCAAGGGTGGGCGTGGCCTGTGACGCAACCATTTGAGTGGCGGCAACATGAACCACCTGGAACAGGTCCACAATGTGCAGACAATGAACTGATCTTCAAAATATTTAATCTATATTTTTTATAGGAACATTTGTGTTTTCATAAAAGAGAAAATATTTGTGTTATATTTCTTAACTACTTCAAAGATAATGGTTTACTAGCAAACATTCGCCTTTAGTTACACATTGATTAACACCAAGGTTTTGTTCCCAGGCCTTTGTGTATTAGTTTTCTTTGCTTGCTAAATACACATAACTCTTAACATTCATATCTCCATAATAACAATTGGTGGAGGGAAAGAATGTTAAGTTATTTACATATTCTCGCACTTCAGGTTTCCTTATGAATCAATTATATACCAAAACCAAGCAGGACTTTTAATAAAATAAAATTCTTCTTTAGTTTGAAAAAAAATCTCTTGCATAAGCCTGGACGTTAACACTAATAAATAATATCAATAACTATATTTTGGATATAATTTAAAGAATCGTCATCGTTTATTATTCAAAGAACAGGTAGCCTCTAAAAATAAATCCTTTAGTAAACTACAGTGCATCTCAGAAGCCTTTGATTTTTTTTATTAGGCCTACACATCATTAATGCAACATATGGGCAATTTGAACATAGCCTAAGACTCCAAATTTCTAAGAAAGTTATCTGTAATTCAGAATTCTATTTTGAAATTTTTTTATGACTATTGAGCCTATTAGGTCTATTGTTAAATGCTATAGAGGTAGTTACGATGACCACTTCTTGAAGCAAGTTGTGCAAGCTGGCTTTAGCAGCACTGCCAACCTTGTCACACTATGCTTTGAGCTACACGATGGAAAAACAAAAAAAAGGACGAGTTTATTCAATTCATTTCACATAAATTATGAATGATATCAGGGAATAAAAGATATCATATCTATTAATCCACAGAGTAAATAATGTTAGCTGGTGAATTCACATACTTATCAATATATATGACATTGAAATAATAATGAAAAAAAGGTTCAACACTACTTGGCAAACACACAACATTTTCCCTTGCAGCTGAGATTTTGGACGATACAATGTTGCACGACACTTGAGCATGGCTGTACATAAAACCACTCAAAAACAAGCGATGATATACAGGGAAGAATCAATGACGATAAAACCACCACAGGAAAAAGGAATGATAATTCTGAGGTAGGTCTCTGGAGAAACAACGATACGCCAAGGAGTGAGAGGACTTGAGGAACAACTAAAGTGAGAGAATTATCAAAATATTCAGAGAATGATGTTCTGTTCAGCCTCAGCAAGTGTAGTAACAGCCCTGATTACTTACATTTGCAAGCATACCATATACAACTCCTTACGGACACGAGGTAACCAATTGGTTCTTAGCCACGTAAAATAAATCTAATCCTTCGGGCCAGCCCTAGGAAAGCTGTTAATCAGCTCAGTGGTGTTGTTCAACTAAGGTATACTTAACGGACATGAAACAAGCATAATCAATGAGATAAGGAATGTTACGTGACGTAATGTGAGGTTCATATCCTTGAAAGCCACCAATCTCTCAAAATTATGTAAAAAATGCGCCCAAGTTTCTTCGGCGCAATCGAGTTTTCTGTACAGCCGCTGCAGCGTATAATCCAGGCCACCGAAAACAGATCTATCTTCCGGTGGTCTCGGTATAATGCTGTATGAGCCCCGGTCCATGAAACCTTAACCACGGCCTGGTGGTGGCCTGGCCTATATCGTTGCCAGACGCACGATTATGGCTAACTTTAACGTTAAATAAAATAAAAACTACTGTGGCTAGAGGGCTGCAATTTGGTATGTTTGATGATTGGAGGGTGGACAATCAACATATCAATTTGCAGCCCTCCAGACTCAGTAGTTTTTCAGATCTGAGGGCGGACAGAGAAAAAGTGCGGACCGATTAAAGTGCGGACGGACAGACAAAGCCGGCACAAGTTTTCTTTACAGAAAACAAAAAATCCAGAACTGCTAGCAGGAAAAAATTAAGATTTCCTAGCAAAAAGAAAAGTAGAAAAAAGAACAACCTGATATGGGAGAAACCTGAGTCAAGAATGAAAGTTCAGCTTCAAGATTTCATCTCGTGGAGTGGTATGTATTAACCGGATTTCCGATTTAAACCGCATTTTATACCAGATCTAGACATCTTCAGAAGTTTTTTCATAACAACTCCCTAACTTTCAGATTTACATCCCCTGATGTATTTCAATCGGGACTCGATAAACTAACAATATTCTTTCTAGCCCCTCCCCAATAAAGCATGATTTTATTTCATAAATATTGAAATATATCACATTTTACTATGAACAGCCGAAACGAGCTGTTTAAATTTCTAACAAAACTTTAAGTTTAACTCACCTATTGGATATCAAATTTGACAAAACAAAAACAAAAAAAAAGGAATACGAATAAAAAATAAAGCGAACTGAAGCCTACCGCAGCATCTTGACGTCTCAGAAATGACGCGGTTCTTTTGCATTCCGCCTTACCAGAGACACAAGGTAAAATAAAGGTTTCAGCATCACCGAAGGGATTCAATATTCTGAAAACGGGAGGCGTTTTCATGTGTTCCATCTTAAATACCCGATCAGAGAAGAAAATCCTAAATGGGATGAAGAGGATAAAAACTGGCGAGAAAATACCAAATATATTCAAAAGCCTGGTGCCAACAAACATACCTACAGTTCAAAAATAACGGTTAATGTTTTGCATTATGGATCGAAAAAAACTAACATCATATATGATACGAGTCTATGAACTTCCATTTTAACTGAGTGATACATAAAAACTAATCGAAAATAAAAAAGAAACATTTGTAACCTAATTGCGGAAAGGATAACCTTGTCGGTGCCAGGACAGTAACATTTCTAGCGAAAAACATTTTGGGATCCGACTACAAAACACGGAAATTCAAGGTAAAGCCACAGAAAATATTAATATTCATGAGGATCAAGGATGACACTAATTGCATCCAACCTGACAACCACCAAAGAAGCCTCAAACTGAGAATCATCGCAGAAATTTCCGTAGCATACAATGAATTCTGTCCAAAGATTTCACTCATGAAGGAAGTCGTTCAAAATGATTCTTCAAAATTTCAATCATATTAAAACGTTACTTGCAGAGAAGACATTTCTTTCCTGAGAATATTCGGTAATCTGACTACGGTGAAGCAGATTTGATAATAATGACAGTAACTCTATGTAACAGCATGCATACTACGCATTAACCCCGGCCCCCACTCAGAATTCAATAAAGATGTCATATGGTTAATAAGGTCTAGTCTAAGGCCACTTGAATCTTGAGGAATGTATGTATGCATCTGCTATCAGAACACTAAAGTACTGGGGAAAAAGCTGAAAATAGACTCTCTCAGTCAGTTTCATCATTCTATTTAACGTTGTCGTCAACGTGTTAAGGTTTAGTGTTGCTTCTGTATCATTTTCACGGTAATATTTTCTTACCTTGTTTTACCACATTTTTTCTTTAGACACGGTGCTGATACAGACTTCTTTTCATGGTCGCCTAGTCTCCAATTTGCGAAAATCGTCAAAAACCGAATATTGATATCTCTCTGAATATTATCAAAAGACACAATTTTAATATTATCCCATCCGCTCATCAATCCAATCGTGTCACTTACGGTCTCTCGGCATGTCCAAAATGGCAGGTTGTTTAACCTGTAAATTCTGATTTCACAAGTTTTGCGAGAAACAAAAGTGTTGGAGGTGACCAGTTTTGTCTCTTACGCAGACGTCCTCCACCAAAATCAGCTGAGAAGAAAATATGTGATTGATCTGAAAGGGTTTTTATAACAACTTACGAAATTTAAGACGTGTCTCAAATGACTCATGGTGAAGCCTACAGTTATTTCACCGACTATTTCATTTTATAAACTGACGTGTACATTCTGGAACAATGACCTCTGAGACACTAGAACATTCTCTGGAATGGTGAAGTTTACCCAATCGTCGTGGGCAGTTAGACAGTTATGTCATTTTTATTCATCATCACTGATTTGAGTGGCACCAAAAAATACAGCGCAAAATACAAATGATTTTTCAACTACATCCAACTTATGACATAATATAAACGCACATATCAATGAATATTTATATCACATGTACCTTACTTAATACAGTTAAGTAATTCCTGATTTTAGTGTAAAAACTGGGTTGAAATTACTAATGATAAGTTGTCTTGGCCCCATGCTATAAATCAAAACAGTTAATTACCTGTAATGAATTGAAACTTATTCTCAATATTAACATACAGTGCACAACACTACCGGAAATATTGGTAACATTCGTTACCGCAGAGTGGCCAATGAAATAGCAATAGACTAAATATTGTCGGAAACGCAATTTACCTAGTTTTTGCGTGGTACAAAATTTAATTATCGATAATAGCTCATGATTAGTGCATATTTTGCCATTACAGAGACTGAAATTTTTGGTCGACTAAAACCCGTCATTTAGACCTTGCTATGCTGCTCTTTTGAACTTACTGCTATAAATCAAAACTATCCAGCTTTAAAATGGCATCAATATCAGAGGTACATTTCCCTAACAGAAGAGAAGATTTACACACCCCAACAACGAGACGTGTTGGTAATTACAAAAGTGGCTATTATGGTTTTGGTGTTACACATAAAGATGATTCATGGATAGGGTACACACTGAGTTTTATATAATGTATTAATATATTCCCGTAAATGGAAAAAATGGAGCCAAAAACAGCAGAGTAAAATGCAGATAAAAAAGATGAAAGTAGTAAACAAATATATGTGCACAAAAAGCAGCTGAGACAAGTTTAAAAGTCAAGGGTTCTGGTGCTATGAGTAAGTATTTCATCCTCTCTTGAACTTCCAAACAACAATTCTCTTTCACCGACAGGATGACCATTCCACAATTTTAGACTAAAAGAAATGAAAGCCCTAAGAGTTAACAGACAGTGACACGGTAGTACCTCACCATAATATGAACTAAAGGCAATAACTGACACAAGTGGTCATTTGGCATCTCTTCAATCGAAGATAATAGCTAAAAGCCCCGCCATTATGCAGCACAAGTTCTATGTAAACAAGACACATTTAGAAAATTAAAAACCACTGCTAAAATTTTCTCAATGGTGCCTCTTCCTTTATGTCCAAAGTATTCTCAGCACAATAAAGTTTTTATGCACAAATGACAAAATATCTTAACAAGAGCAACTGTTTTATACTTATAATGATTACACTTCAGTCACTGAAGTCAGCCAGGGTTCTATGAACTATGGAATTTTTGAGTCTGAGCCCAAGTGCTATAACTACGGTTGGTTATACTTTTGCAACCATCCTCAACTGGGAAACATATTTACTATAACTAAATTTTATTTAAGTGGTCAAGCGTTAGATATTCTAAACAATGAAAACCATTGCGATAAACAGGCAACTATTCTGAACAACCCTTGATACTTGTGTGCTCGTGAGTGAACAATGCATTGGGGTTGAAACAGATTGAGTGATATATATATATATATATATATATATATATATATATATATATATATATATATATATATATATATATATATATATATATATGTGTGTGTGTGTGTGTGGGGGGAAGTCAACAAACTGACTTCGACGGGCTATAGACGTTGTCAAATAAAGTAGAATTATCGTAGCGTAATGTTCTTATAAAACAATATGTTAAGACAACGAAAATAATTAATTTCTACCTTAAAGGATAACTTTGAAAATTTCCAAATTTATCACAACAGCAACATCATTTAGCGTCTCTCAGTATTTTGATTACCGTAATTTTAATAACAAACATTGGGAGGGTAAAAGTTTGTATAACACGAGGTTATACAAATAAAACCAAAGAAATATAATCCAACATATTGCAAACTTAGGCTCGATCATAAAATGAAACACCGTACACTAGAGAACCGCGATAACTTCTAACAGATTACCTTTGGGGTCTTCAAAACAACGTTTTCATAAATGAGTAGAGCTAAGCTCAAGTCAATAGCTAATCTGACCATCTATTTCGATGCCCTAAGGGATAAAAATGTTCCCAATTTAATAACATGTAGAGTTCTAACTTGAGGAATAAAAGGACATCTCAGAATGACAATGCGAGCAGTCTCCATCCTTGCCAAAATATTTCAGGCGTAACGTCTTTAAAGTTTTAATTAAACAGACATTAAACTTTTTAAATACAATAAACAACGAAAGGTAGCATTGAACCACACTGCCCGGCAAGGGAAAAACATCGGCCCTGTCACTTTTCAAATGAGAGAATCTCAAAAATTTTCTCTAACAATGAAGGCTCATAAATATTGACAGTATGTCCAAATCGTATCCATGGAAAAGACAGAACATGCAAAGGTGGTTATATAGGTTTTTTCTGATATGATGGATCGATCTCTGCAAAAGTTTTGGAACCGAGACAAAATGTCAACCGCAGCAAAAGTTGGGGTGTTGCCCCGACTCTCTGTTATGGAAGTGAAGTTTGGATGTTGCATGCAAATGAGGGAAAAGGAGAGGCGCTATTGAGAGTGATCTGCATCCAGTAGTTAACATAGGTGAAAAGATGTGGAAAACATGGAGGACGATGAGTTAATGAAACTTATAAGGAGCGAGCCAGGTTAGTAGGATTGTAGGAACAGAAAGGGCATCATGTTCAAGGGTGAGAGTTAACGCAAGAAAGCGAAGACCAGCGCTGCGTGTGAGACAACGGGGGCAGTTGGCTTGATGGGCCGCAGGTAAGCGCCAGTGCACTGGTCTTGCCTTGAATCTGGAGAAGAAATTCGACAAAATCTTCAGTATAAAATGACACCATTCACAATTCATGTATAGTCTTTCATAAATTTAGCCAGCATTAGATCCAAAATTTTTTCATGAATAATGGGTGCGTCTCTCTCTCTCTCTCTCTCTCTCTCTCTCCCCACGAAAGATTTTACATTACGTCACTTAGATTACCTCCATGAATGGATATTCAAAGCAGCCATGACTGTTCCTGCGTCTACCCAACTAAAAACTTCCAAAGGAAGAAATATTAAAAATAATCATATATTATTTATTTTTTTCTCTCTTTCGACAAGTGAAGCTAGTCAATGAGTTTTCATTTACAGCCGATAATGGAAAATCCAAATATATTTTCAATCTGTAATTCATTTTCTCTTCTTGCATCAAAGATCAAACCTTTGATTTGAGTTTATTCAAACATAGGTCCTTGAAAAAAAACTCGACCAAGGCGATAGGGAACGGAAGGCTGCGTCACAGAGTAAGATATGTGAATGTAATGTATGTAAATCAATATCAAGCTTAAATTACATCTCCTTTCGCATCCTATTTCTCGCTGGAGAGAGCAAATAAGAGTCAGGACATTTCTATGGCATTTCTATCTCTGCCTACTGTTTGCTTAGTTGGAATGCCTTTCAGAATGTGCTGGATGGTTTCTTCTGTTTAAACAATGGCACGTTACACCATTTTCATCATGTATCCAAACAAATTCAAAGTTGAAACAACACAACCAAACAAACAAACAATTAATTCCGCAACATCCAAAAAACCTGCGATGCAACATCAATTCATGCGTGGTGAATATATCATCACGACGTGTATTACCCTATCTCAATTGCACAAACTTCTAAAATGTCTTTACTGTAAGATGTTCCACACAAACAAACAAACACACAAAAAAAAAAATATATATATATATATATATATATATATATATATATATATATATATATATATATATATATATATATATATATATATATATATATTCATCATTAAAGCTTTTCCCTTGCGGATGGCTCAGAGAGAAAACAACACAAGGTTCACTGCCAAAGTCAGAATTTAAACATTTCATCTTTATTACTTTCACTAGCATTCAGCTGCTTGAAAAAAGCGTCTTGAAATAATTTTGAGTAAGTACCAAGTGCAAGTGTGTGTGCAAGGATTTGGTAGAGAATATTTCAGTTCCTGCAGGTTTGAAAAATATTTTCCTCCACAGTGACATGGAATCCTGTTGTTCAGAATGGGATGACAATGATGACCTGGCAACCTCCAGTAACGGCAATTACGTGACTCTCAACAAACCAATCAGCAGGCGACGTATTATTCAAAACATTCATTCCCAGTGCGATTCTGAAGACTCGGGCTTCGAGTACCACTCGAACGAGGACGATCACGTGCTTGAGGATCATTCAAGCAACGAAGATCAAGCCGATGATGGGCACAACGAGGGGGAGGAGCAGGAGGAAAGTGAGGAGGCTGAGGCGAAGGCTCGACAAGAGAGAGAAGCAGTCATGCAATTCAAGTACCAGCCAGACGATCGAGAGGACGACGAAACGACCATTGCGACAGAATCTGATGACGAGGAAAGCGCTCAGATTCAAATGAACGAACAACAAGCCGCTGATGGCGACATTCAACCCAATGCAAGCTCCAAAGAACAATCATGGCAACAAAATCCAGCTGGAACTGCTTCAGCTCCAACTTCTAAGTTTTCCTACAGTCCCAATGAAGCTTTGGAGAACGACAAAATTGTTATAGTTGAAACAACCGCTTCAGTTCCTCTCAAAACACAACAGGTACCCTATCACTGGTTAAAGATGCATAGTTCTAAAGCAATAATATTTAAGATATCAAGTACAAACCTTCGTATATGACTAAGTACGCATGAAAATAAACATTCTGTAAGTCCCACTTTATTATGACCGGCTTATTGTCAAAATTATGAAAAATATTTCAGCTTTGGAGCAAGTCACCGATAGTGCAATACTAATCCCAGTTTGCGATTATATTCCAGAGTACTGAGGACGCTGCTGAGGAGGAGATGCAACTGAAGCGAGAGGCCTACACGATCAGGAACAAAGAGGTGCGACTTGCAGAACTGCCAAGGCCGGACACCGTCAAAAGCGTCAAGCAACTCTTCGAAAACCTCAATACGCCCGTTCAGCACTTCCACACCTGGAGGGATTTAGGTCAGTCATTTCACGTCCAAAGTCGTCGTGATATGCGAAGTATGGTAATCACCAGGTGTTTCATTAATATACAAAAAATTCATGGAAACATAATTACGGTAACGTGCAAAATAATTTATATATACCAGTGATTTTACCCAATTTCTTTGGCGATCAATGAAGTTAATTTAAAAAGCAATGGGGGATTCAGATTATCATTTGAACTGGAAAAGGCTGCAAGCTTTCTAATCATATCTTCGTTTCATAAAAAAAAAAAAAATCAGTGCACTGACAAAAAAACGTGATTTGTTAATGACAATTATCTGCTCACAATTAATAAAGTACAAACTCAAAACAACAGCTCAGTATTAACACACACTTTATAACCAGTAGTACTTCAGCTTTTTCTTCCTTACACTGGACACTTCACCTCCGAATTAAACATGATTTTACCACCCTATCATCTCCAGCTCTCACAATGCATGGGAGCAAATTACTTGAAACCACTCGGTAGGATTTTCATATAATTAGGTTAATCTATTTTAACACATGCTACGAAAACTCGGAGATTCGCAATGTCCTTGCATTCCTAGATTCTGAGAGTGTAACTTAGCCGATTACGGGCTACATGCCCGAATTGGTTTTTCATGATAAGTTTTGATGAGATCATGAAGATTTTGATCTCCAACTCTGCCGTAAATCCTAATAGCTATCTTTTCTCTCTCTCTCTCTCTCTCTCTCTCTCTCTCTCTCTCTCTCTCTCTCTGCACTGATTGTGGCTGTTGTGGTGTCAGTCCAGGATAATCAAGTCAGCCAGCTAATCAGCCGGCGGGTCCCCCTCCCCTCTCTCTCTCTCTCTCTCTGCGTCCTTGACAATTGCTGGAATGTTCAGTTTATGGGAGTCAGTCAGTCTCTCTCGCTCCAGTTCTGAGAAGTTTGTTCAAGGTCGTCAGTTCAGTCCATCAGTCTCTTTCGTCTTATTTGCGTCTATAGTGTTCTAACGGTAGGTCATGATACCGAGAAAATCATACTGTATAATCTCTCTCTCTCTCTCTCTCTCTCTCTCTTCCCCGTAGGAGGTAGTGCCGTCAGTGCACCTCATGCGGTGCACTGTAGGCATTACTTAAGGTTTTTTACAGCGTACCTTCGGCCCCTAGCTGCAACCCCCTTCTTTTCTTTTACTGTACCTCGTTTCATATTCTCCTTCTTCCATCTTACTTTCCACCCTCTCCTAACAATTGATTCACAGTGCAACTGCGAGGTATTCCTCCTGTTACACCTTTCAAACCTTTTACTGTCAATTTCCGTATCAGCGCTGAATGACCTCAAAGGTCCCAGTGCTTAGCCTTTGGCCTAAATTCTATATTCAATTCACTTCAATTCTCTCTCTCTCTCTCTCTCTCTCTCTCTCTCTCTCTCTCTCTCTCCCCTACATGCAATCAGCCATGTATGTAAGGAAAAACCAATGAGAATATTAAGGTGATTATGACAATGGTAAAAGTTACAGGAATAAATGAGGCCAATACAACTGCATTAACAAGATGAAAACTTGTCCCTTTAAATATTTGTGTAGATGTTGCATTTGGAGTCCCGGAGGCGAACACGAGTTTTGTCTTCGTTCGTTTCATGTTGATGATGGTTCCCACCATCTACATCCTGGTTGCAAAGCGGGGCTACATACACGCATTCCATTCAAAGTGTATCTTTGCCCTTCAACTTTAGATGGCCTTTGTTACCTCGACATTTACCTTAAAAGCAGTCATGATATTTTCATTCTCGTTTTAATCTTTCTTCAATCTTCTTTACCTAAAAGCACTTCAAAACACTTGTCTGAACAAGGCGAGAAAGAATACCCTTTAGTCAGCATCTCTCCATTTTCATATTTTATTCGAAGAACCATTTGACCATTCACTTCCCTCCAATACAACTTCCTTTCTCCTGAAAACTATCGATCACACCCCCAGTAAATCCCACCTGCACTTGCACTCACTTCTTGGTTTCCTTATTCTTCTCCATCTCCTATTTATCTGCGCCATTCTCTGCTCTATTTTCTGACTGTACCTCGGACATGCCTTCCTTTTATTATTAAACACTATTTCAATATTCCATCATTTGCTTTTTTCTACTATTCTTGATTACAGCCAAAAATTCTCCCTGCCGTCCAAAAGTTCCCATTCCCAACCGAGAGTACTATCCCCAAATACATTATATCTTATCTCCATTTTACCACAAAACCTGTCTTAATGTGATCTCATTCAAAACCGCAAACAAATGGACCTCATTCAGAACCCTTGGCTGCACCTATTTTCTGTTTTCTTTTTATGTTAAGATATTACAGAAGCTCTACAGCTCTTTAACACTATACCTTACTTATTTTTCTACTACAGCCTGTAATAATTTGTCCACTAAAATAATTTTTGTTTTTGCACAAATAACGTTCGTTTCATAACAGAATATACATCCACAAGATTCTCTCCACAGCCATTAACTAACAAAACTACCGAAGAAATCAATGTCTGTCACTCTCAATGATAACTGACATTTACAGGATCAGACCTTCGTCCTCCGCCCAAAACTAACAAGGCTCTACAACAAACGTTTTCTTTGGTTCCCAATGATTTTTATATCTCAGCCAAAGACACTTGTCATTAGAGTATTCCAGGCACAAAAATCTACCTGCTCCTCCTTTGCCTTAAATCTCATCCAACCACACACAATAATGTTGTATCTCTCAGCGCGTTGCATAATTTTAATTCCGTCCGTAATCCAAAGACATTTCCTTATTAACATTCAAGGGGCCTTTAGTAAGAATAGTAAGAATTTATATAAGTACAAGTTTTAATGAATGTTTCAAAGACAACAAACAATACTATAGCCTCTTGAGGTACATCTAAATTACTTAGCAATTAACAAAAGATTTTAAAATTAATACCATTTGTACAAATGTGCAAAGATTTTTTTTTATTATTTACCAACTACAGAAAGTAATCATAGATAAAAAAAAGCGTAAAATCATTTTGATTCTTACAGACAGGTGGTTTAAATAGCTTAAAATTCTTTCAATCAACAGGTCGGTTCAGAGACATCAAATCGAATCCTTCAAGCAAGATTTTACGTTTTGACAGAAACGACGGCAACGAACTCCCTTGCTTCCCACAGCCAATTTTCGTCAGCGACTCTACCACGACTTCCAAGTCAGAGTGGTTTTGCAAGCACACATACATCAGCCAGAACAGCGACAACACATGGAATGAAAGATGTAGACAAAAATAAAAATATAACCAGAAAGACTTCCGAAAACCATTCTAAGACTCCCATGTCAAACATCTTGACACAATTCATAGCACAACACGGGACGAAAGGAGAATGCCAAGACAAGATCAAAAATAAGCACAACAACCCTGCTCGGCTGGTCAAGACGCAGACGGGTGATAAGGTCATCCTCAGGAAGCCAATCGTCAAAGGCTTCAATGTCAAGAGAGCACTGATGGAAAACCCAAGGAATTTCTTGCCTCACGACCACACCACCAACAGTCAAAAGCAACAACAAAAATCCAACCACAACGACACCCAGAGATTAACTCACTTTCATAGGTCACATCATCACAGGTAAGGAACTCCTGTTTATCGCCATTATATTCCAGTGTTCTCGGTTACAAACCATATACTACACGTTCACTATTGTCCTTGAACGCTATGTAAAGCTGATGCTTTCATCATTGTGAATATTCCTCTAGGTCTTCAAAGCCCATGGAATAAAATATAAACATACTATTTAAATGAGAAAATTGAAACAACGAAGTTCAAGACTTTCCCTTGCTGTAAAGGTATTGTTTCAATTTTCTCATGTATTATATACTGTTTATATATATATATATATATATATATATATATATATATATATATATATATATATATATATATATATATAATATATATATATATATATAAACATATATATATATATAAACAGTATATGGCCATGAGAAAACTGTATAATGTCTAAAGAAGTTTAGTGATTTTGATCTGTTTATAACATAGGAATTTTATATTTGTTATCACTCAATAGCTTTTATGAAAATAAATTAATTTTAGTAAGATTTTTTTGCTGTCGATGACTTTTGTAGCTGTGACGTCAGATAATCTAATATTACATCAGTCTAATTCATTATGGACTTTTAAAATTCATTAACATTTTATATGATATTTACTTTTTTAAATCCTATTAATATTTTATGTTATGCACTTTTTAATTTTCTATTAGCATTTTATATGATATTTAACCAATTTTATCTGTTACTAGATTATTAGAATGCAATCAATCTAACTGCTCTCATCACGGTACTATATAACCAAACGATTCCAGTGCAAGGTTATCAGACCATTTCATAAATCAAATAAAATTAAATCATTACATTATATATATATAGACTATATATATATGTGTGTGTGCATATATATACATAGCATATATATATATATATATATATATATATATATATATATATATATATATATATATATATATATATATATATATATATATATATATATATATATATATATATATATATATATATATATATATATATATATATATATATACATATATTATATATATATATATATATATATATATATTATATTATTATCATTAAAACAGTTGAGCCAGACCACTGAGATGATATATATATATATATATATATATATATATATATATATATATATATATATATATATATATATATATATATATATAGGCTATGTACACACACACACACACACACACACACCCTGCACTGGAACCGTTTGGTTATATAATACCGTGATGAGGACAGTAAGATTGCAAATTTATGATAAAAATTTCTAGTAATCTGGTAACATAAAATTGGTTAAATATATAAAACGCTAATAGAAAATTAAAAAGTGCATGACATATAAAATGTTAATAGGATTTAAAAAGTAAATATCATATAAAATGTTAATAAATTTTAAAAGTCCATAATGAATTGACTGATATAACATTAGATTATCTGACGTCACAACCACAAAGATGATCATCACCAAAAAATCTTACTAAAACAAATTTCTTTTCATAAAAGCTACTAAATGATAACAAATATAAAATTCAATTGTCATAAGCATATCAAAATCATAAAACTTCTCAAGACAGTATACAGTTGGTAAAGTCTGTATTTATAAATAAATTACAATTTGTTAAGGAGTTAAAGCTTACCTACTCTCCAAGTGTTCTGGAGAGAAGCAAATTGCCATAGCCATCCCAACATTCTGAAAGAAAACATGTCTCTGGTCACCAAGACAGACAATTTACCAACAAACGTTGAACAGTCAACCGGACAAAACAAGTCGTCACAGGATGGCAGGTTGCTTGTCCATCAGAAATCCATGGGTCAAACAGGTGTCCAATCCTCCACCGACATAGGCAGTTCCCCATATTACTGTAAACCCATGAGAGAGATGACTTGGTAATTTCCAATATTTTCTGGTCACTGCCATCCAATTTCCCATGAGGTTTTCCAAGTCTCCTTTACTCTCATCCAGATTGCTGGGAAAGTCTCCAAGGGGCAAAGGGATCAGTCTTTCTATAGCATTTGATGTAATATCCTTTGCCATACTGTCTGCCTTTTCAGTGCCTGTTATACCTATGCAGGCAGGTACCAAGCAAAAGTTAATTTCTATACCAAGGCAGTTAACTAAAATATTAATTCTACACTCTGCAAGGCAACTGGAAGCTTAGTATTAAACCTTTCTAAAGATTACACCCATGCTCAGGGAGTCGCCAAAAGTTACATAGTTTTTTACTGCATTAAAATATTTTAAAACTGCCAACATGCATTTAATACTGCAATAATGATTGATGACAAGCTGCACAAAGACCTACTGCATTCGGTATCTGGGAAAATAGCTCTAAATCCAACACTGGCACTTGCAATGGTGCACATTGCATCAAAGCATGTTTTAACAGGAAGCTTGCATTACTTCATCTATTTCTTGCTTTCCTGCATTCATAAATTTACAATATTTAATTTGTGGTAATTGCCACGGATGAATTGAAGAATATTTGAGTGGCAATAAATTACAGTTTTTTAGGTTTAATCTATTCAAAATCTTTTTTGCTCTGAATAAAAAGGGTTGTGGTATTTTGGGTTGGTCTTTGCAATAAGCAAAATAATGGTTCCCACCTCACTTTGAGAGCTGTTAAACATCTGAGGAACCTCTGGAATCTTAAGCACCTATGAGCCAGCATAGGCTGGAATTGAAGCTCCAGAGGAAACTTGCCTGCATCCACCAAGATACCCTCAATAGAAGATCTCAAGGTTCTTGTGGCTATCTGGATTCCTGTATGACGAACGGTGTTAAAGGTTTTCAATCTATGCTGAGAGGAAACTGTGAATACCTTCCTTAACATAGCACAAATCTGTAGTCTCTGTAGACTTTTGATGTCAACTCCTCAGGAGATATCAGACAGGACCCTCATCAGGTCCATGAACTTCATACATATAGCCTTAAGATCAACTAAATGAGAGCTCTACGTGAGCATATTATCATATTTAAACCCAAGAAATCTTGTTACTTTAAAACAAGAAATCCTTTGTTCATTCATATATAAATCTGGATAGACATCCTTCATTCAACAAAAATGAAAACAGTTTTTGCTGCAGAGCCTCAACCACACTTTTCTACCAAAATCATTATTTTGTTGACACTTACTTAAGGATGCTCTTCTCCCACTACCACTCTTGGGGCTGCAAATGATTCTGATAGATCAAATTCATGCCACTGACAGCTAGTGCAAAAAGGGGAACACTTATTACACTAACCTGTGGAACATCTATTTGACAACTCATTTTCAAAAGTGTCATCCCTATTTATACTTGAAATCTTCAAAATTTTAGAATGCTTTAATAAAAAGGGGTAGCTCCCCTCTCAGATCGCAGTTGTAGAGGTCTTGCAAAATATCCATGTAATGTTACATGCCTTTTCTAAATCAAAACGATGTTGTTTAGATGTTAATGCCTCACACAGAGGTGATTCCATGCGAACTAGCACATCATGGGTGAAATGCATGTTCCAGAATCTGCATTAAACAGGGAAAATGTAAGGGTTACTCTCTGGGTACAATCTTATAATTTTACAAAGACAATGATTAAAGCAATTGGTCAGTAGCTGGTCTTTGAGAGGCTGTAATTTCCTCGCTAAAAAAGGTAACTCATGCAATGTTTCCCAGATATGTCAGAAAGTATGCTCAGTATATACTTCTATGATTTATGATACTTAAACGAGTATTTTTGTATTTTATGCAGTATATTTAATCATTAAATATGGGGTTACATCTGGACTAGCCACAGATTCTTTAGCATATGCTAAAGCCAATGCAACATCTCTCATGGAGAAATGTACATGTAAGGTTCTTGCCTGTATAACTTTGTTCTTCTCTATCGCAACAGCCTGCATGGAGTGTCATAGAATTTCTTTGATGCATCAGCAAATCAACTGCAAAGAGTGTCAACCACTATCTGGGGATCAGCAACTTTTTCACTGTTTATTTCTAGTATTGTTGGTTTACTGGGGATAAATTGGCCAGCTACTTTTCTGACCATTTCTAGACCAAAGTAAGTGGAGTTCTTGCATTCCTAGTTGAACAAATGCAGTCCAACATCCTTCATGAACTTTGAGTTTTTGTCCTAAACTGTGCTCTGGCCTACTGATATTCAATTTGATAATGATCATACCTTTGTCTTCTACACCAAATTTTAGCAGCTTTCACGGTTTTATGGGCCACGCATCATTCCAAGCTACACCAATGCATGGGCTAGTGGTTCTATGAAAAGACTAAAGACCATCTGTAAAAAGGGTGGTATTAAGAATCAATGAATTCACTGGCAGTAACAATATTTTCTTTTTTGGGGGGAGTATAAAACCCATCATCTACTAGCTAAAGTTAATGACTGAATCTTCACTCCAGGTTAAAAAAAAAAAAAAAAAAAAAAAGTCCTTGACGTTATCAACACCAATATCTAAAACTTCTTATGTGGAACCTGAAATACTAGGGACAGTCAACCAATATGCGCTCCACAGTAAGGAAATATCACAAAAATCACACTTGAGGGTTAAATGAGTGTGAGCAATGAACTTTTTTCAGAGTAAGGCTCCCATTCATTTTGCCAAAATTGTTAATGCAATACTGGATATGCTACTTCATATAGTATAAGGAAATGAGGAATAATCAATATCAGTAAACTTCATAATGAATTTGGCTTTCGCATCTGCTTGTACATTACCTCTGATACCAATATGGCTGGCACTTTGGATCCACTGATCATCCATGCTGGAACGTCTGAATTTCGTTTTTCCATGATCCTCTACCATTTCAAGAGGCAATCTTCCACTTATCCATTGTTACCCATTAAGTGAGGTTTACATGGATTAGTGATGTTAAATTTTTCTGATTTACGCTCTCCAAGCACATATCTAGTAGGTTCCTTGACTTGGAGACCCTTGATTAGTGACTACATATATGCCCCTCACAGGGGGGGGGGGATTTGAAAGCTCCAAAGTATGCATGTAGACCAGTGTTACAAATAATATTTAGTTTTCTCAGTTCAGTTATACAAGCACCAAAGTATATTTGGGAGCCATATTCTAACTCTGATCTACATGGAATTCTATGTAATTCTAACTCTGATCTACACAGAATTCTGTGTAAGCTTACCAAGGAATTTTAATCTGTACCCCAATTAAGACTATACTATTTCTCAGATGTCGAGAGATTTCTTTACCCTGGCCTTTTAGGAAGTTTAGACATGGAACCAAATGAGCTACCTGGTACATATATATTAATCCAAGAAACCTCACTTCATTGCTATAGGGTGGGGTACTACCACTCATCTTCAAAGTTTTCAGAGCTTTCTTCGGCTGTAACAAACCGCAAGTCACTGAAGCAGGAACCTTGAATCCATTCTCATATGCTGATTTGCTGACAGCATCATCAGCTCTATTTATGGATAATGGGAAGTGCAGTAGATGTCAAAAACATCAACAAAGAGAGAACTTCTAAAAGGAGCAGGTATTGCTTCTATGATCTTATTGGTATCTACAGTGACACTTGATACACTTCCTTGGAAACGACAATTCACGGCAAATATTTTTTCTTATTTTGTATTTAATAACAACAACAACAATAATAATAACGATAAACTACTATATATCTGAAACTGACAGTAGCTCTTAAAATTATGTCTTTGGTATTGGCCCTGTCACCGAAGAAGAATTCTCTCACTTACAAAGAGTGAACATGTTGCTTGCCCCATTAACTAAACAGCAGTTAACACCGAGGAAGACGAAAAAAAAAAAAGTACCATTTGCATCAAGCGATTTCTCACACAGGACCAATAACATAACTTTCGCGTTCTAAAAGATACTCCAGTACGTAATATTAAAAAAGTTACCTGATGTTGAAAATTGGGAGAACAATCCCGCTATAAAATCGTAATATTGGAAATTGTTTCTTGTTACGATTATTCGGAAATTCTTTGTGCGCTCCACCTGTCAAAAAGATATTTGATTATTATGTCAGAAATTAAGAAAAAAGACTGATAGATTTTTTTCTTCCAAACATTTTATTCCCTCTATCGCCAAGTTTCATTCGCTCATTTTATGAACGAGTTCAAGTGAGTGTGATTAAAGGATTACTTACTAAACCAAATAGGAAACAATAATAATGATACGACAAAGTCGCAATCCCGGTCTTTCACAGTACTTTTTCGCCATGAAATTAAATTGACGCTGGTCAATACACATTTCTCAAGAAGACATCAATAGCTTTGCTAGTGTTATTTGTTTTTCTTTACATTATCCTGGGCTCTCTCATTAAAATAATAATACACTTTCCAAGGTTCTCTCATTAAAACAATAATGCCTTCAACAATGGCTTCTTATCAGCACCGTGGTGGCCTCCAAATGCAAATACAGACGAAATGTTATTCGCTAATTTTGATTCACGAACAATTTGGCAAATATATATACTCCACACTACAGTAAATGTCCTATTATAAGAAAAAGACAACCACTTAACTACCGTTCGATACCTTTAATACTTGCTCTTTGAAGTCTAAGGATTCGTAAATGTGTGCCAGATATCAAATGGAAACCGGTTCATCTCTGTTCTTAACTAGCTCGTCTATTAACCTTTTACGATAAATTTTACCATGAATTGCAGCCTTCCTAAATTTATCATCACTGGCTTCAGCGAATAAAAGGTGTGCCATTGCTGCTTTAGGCTAATAAAATTAACAGTCTATCTTAAATTGTCCAAGATGTTTTACATGTTAGTATCATTTGTCCATACCTCATTCTTTCCTTGTGAGCCCCGTATGCAGACTTGGCTAGAGGCCATAGTTCTCTATCATTTACACACTCATGAAATTTCGTGTAAAACGGAGTTCTTTTTCAGAGAAATGGCCGACAAATCGGACACTGAGTCCCTGGCATCGGACATAAGCGAAGACAGCGGAGTCAGCAACGACTCCCTGGCATCGACGTCCTCGTCTACCCCCTTGTCTTATCGGGCCTTTGATGCCTACGCTTCGGATCCGAGCTTTAAGGTAAGAGTTCAAGCGTTGCTGCTTATCGGCCATACACGCACACAAATACAAATGCTTCCATAGCTAAGTCGCTTTATTCATTTTTGATCGACTGCAGGGAATTCTCGCTTATTGTGGTCTATTCATAAGATCATGTGATGTCTGAGAGTTTCCCGACTGCATACAGTAGATTTTCTCTGTCTCATTCACTGATCATAATTATTCCTAATGACATCTAAATGGCTCGGTGGAAGGGCAGGAGGTTCATTTGCAAGTCCCGATAATAACCATTCTCTTCCCGCCGTGAACGGGTACCTACGTTAGCTGGAGTCATGGAAAGCAGCAAGAGGTTACCAACCTCATCTTTAAAGATTTTCTGAAAACCAGAAATGCTCCATCCTTCGGGCGCTTTCCCCCGTAAAATGAGTGAACCGCGATTCTGTTTTATTATATGTACTGTATACATGTGTGTGTATATATATATATATATATATATATATATATATATATATATATATATATATATATATATATATATATATTATATATGTATGTATGTATGTATGTATGTACACTAGGCAAGAAAAGTGAGGATACAGTTTTCATTAGATTTCGTTCATCGAATTTTAATTTTTTTCTTACAGAAAACAAGTTTACTCTAGAATATGAAAATACAATGCAAATTATATCATATTTGTTAAATCTGCAAAACAAAAACGTTCAGATACTTAAAAACACCATGCATGTCCGAACTAATCAGAATTTCTCAGATGACTTCGTTCATAGAGATCTAAAAGATAGTGTATGGATATCTCGGTGTAGTACTGCTCATTAGAACGATAATAATTACTCGTTTTCCGTTATGAACAGGCTTATTATTGCGTCATCATACGAGGTAATGATAATTTCTTTAATTTTTACACATTCATGTTTGTATTTCACGGTGTTAAAGGTCAGTTGGAATTAATGGCAGTAAATGTTGTGACACCTAGGGTAGGTTGACCAAATCTATTTAAATCCGCAAGAGCGTTCTCTATGATGTGAGGGGCAGCGCGGGAGCTTCGGCGGGAAAACACAAGCAACTGGATGTTTCTTGACGTTGCCATAGTTTCTCTCTCTCTCTCTCTCTCTCTCTCTCTCTCTCTCTCTCTCTCTCTCTCTCTCCATTGCTAAAACATACTATACAAATATAGTATAGCTCAATCTCTAAAAGAAAAAAAAATAATGAAATGAGTAGCTCTACTTAAGAGGCTTAGGCTTACGCAACAGCAACTCTCTCTCTCCCCATTGCTAAAACATACTTTACAAAGATAGTGTAGCTCAATCTCTAAAAGAAAAAAAATGAAATGAGCAGCTCTACATATAGGCCTAGGCTTACACAACAGCAACTCTCTCTCTCTCTCTCTCTCTCTCTCTCTCTCTCTCTCTCTCTCTCTCTCTCTCTCTCTCTCTCATCATAACATTGCATTCGTTCCTTTATTGTTCTCACACGTTTTTCGTTGGACATTGCTCAAATTTAACTCTTGATTTCATCATGGAAGATTGCGTTTCCGATTATGCAAGCATTCCGTTCATTGTGGTGTCATAAATTCATTTGTGTAAGGTTACTTGGTAGGTTATGTCGAAAAATTTTTATTTTGCTCAGAACTGTTGCTGCAAATTACAACTTGAACGAATACTGTAAAGCTTACTACTGCATTTAAGTATCAATGATTTCAGAACCGTGGAATATGATTGAAAGTTGTAGGAAGTCAAGCAAAAAACAAACACAATAAGATTGAAGCTCCTCCCCTCTCTAAAGTTGCCAGATGTTGCATTATTGAGCAATATATTGTCCGAAAATTTAAAAAAACTGTATCCTCACTTTCCTTGCCGAGTGTACATATATATGAATAATAAGTTTGTCAAATTTACACGCGACATTATTATACTTTCCGGCATTGAGCTACCAACAACCCACTTTTCTTAGGAATGACTTCTACACAAATGGAGTTCTATACGTCAAGTTTCATCTGCCCTGATCAGAAGAGCAACCTGAGTCTCTGGGGGTTGATATATAATTCATTGACATTATTCACTCAGCAATCAAGAGAGTTCATAATTGATATCTACTCAGCGATTCATATTCCTGTCGAAAATAGATTCTGTGTTATCTAAACCGAAATAACCCCTTTCTACCATGATAGTTCCATCATCTTTTTTCTCAATGAAAATCCTACAAAACACCCTCCCTGATATACTAAATATTGCGTTGCCCCTTTCATTCTTACAGTCTACGCTTTCGCCTATTTTAGTCCCACTTGGCTGGAACTTTATGGTACTTTTGTCGATTTCACACAGGACATTTTCAGAATGTCTGACATTCCGCCAAAAGTAACCCGTTAATATCGAATTCACTTTTCCCTGGGATAACTTACTTCGCGATGGAAATCATTCGTGTCGAGTGCGTCTCCCCGAACAACGATTTAAACCTATGCCTATGTGGGCTGCTACTCGTGGCTGACGCTGACCTCATCATCCATTCATCAACAGGTGAGATAATATGATTTCGACTCTGTGGTTTATAATCTGGTCGAATTCAGGTTCCGCACTTGAACTCGAAATGAGCCCATCGCCACCATAATACCTATGCGCTTAGTTCGTAACATGTGGCTGTATACAGATAATTTATTAAAACTGAGAAAAGCATCACAGACACATACACTGAAGCATATTACCAAGCACTAAGCTACCGCGGTGACATTCCCAAGCGAGGATTTCATTCAATTACCTTCATCATTATGAAAAAAAATATTAAGGTACGTACGAGACAGATTGGACCAAAATATCACAACTATGGTCTTCGAATTTACATCTTTATATCTATTTTTACCTATCTTTAATGAACTTTTACTACTATACGGTTTAGAGGCATACTATGGATGCATGGATTTAATGAACATTTAGTGGAAATATTTTATCAATAATTTCCTTTTCTTACTGCTCAAATTGAGTATACCAAAACAGGTAGTATCAGCAGCAACGACGACCACGGTTGATGACCAGTTGACGAAATTCTAGTCATCGAGTTTGCCAGTTAATGAGTTCTATGAAATCTCCCAAAGAATGCACAATGATTTTGGAAACATTCAGTGTGGTACAAATGAACGCTCCATCTAACAAGAAATATACACACCGGAAAATTCCTCATTCAAATCCACTCCAACTCACATTCAGTAAACCAAAACATTCTTACTCCCACGAAAATTATTTTCTTTATCTTTCTTTGTCATCATTTTCTTTACTGAAACCCTACCACTAACACTCATTGAAGTCTCAGTTTAAACCATTTAGAGCACCTTTACGATCTCTAACTACAATGTGGAACACACAGTTGGCAGACCACTGTCATCTTTTTACAAATAAAATTTGAATCTTTCACTGAAGTAAAGTACAAGGCTTTTCTCATCAACTTTAAAAATCATGTGAATACCTTGAATTTAATTCTAAACTTTTTCAGTGGATAGACCCATCAGTGATGGCCAAAATACGGGCAGTGGGGACAACGGTGATCTTTTTCGGTCCCCGACAACGGCCGAAGCAAGAAGGAACGCTTCCAAGGGGAACAAGTTCAATATCCAGTGGACTTCGGATCAACAAGTGCTCTCAAGCCAGTCACGGTGGTCAGTCCTTGTTAAGGTCAAGTCAGCCCACCAGAGCAAATCGACAAGAGGATAGGCGTATACCGTGAGTTAAACTTCTGATTCACTAAATGACAAAAATAGTATTAATTCATGCGCATATACATACGTACATATATATATATATATATATATATATATATATATATATATATATATATATATATATATATATATATATATATATATATATATATATATATATGTGTGTGTGTGTGTGTGTGTGTGTGTGTGTGTGTGTGTGTGTGTGTGTGTGTGTGTGTGTGTGTGAATATACATTATATATCAAAAATTCAAAATGCAGAGAAATATATGCAAAACCAATCTTAGATCTCAGCCAACACGCTCGAAGGCATACTGAATAGGAAGCCGAATTCTTCATTCTAACTCAATGGCCAGACTATCAATGTACACAGGTCTGATCATTGATTGGTTTTCTCACACACTGCCTAAAATTGGATTCCTGACTGATAATTAGTGAAAAGTCAACTCAAAACTCCTGCTCTGGGGCAGCCACCATAATCTTAATAAAAACTTTATTATTCTCTTCTTTATATTTTTCTCTGAATACTGACTGAGAAATAAAACATTCCAATTGCCCAATTTAAACAATTGGGCAATATATGAACACCACCACCAACTGAATATTGCAACCAGTGTTCATTATAAGGAGTACTATTTACTCCTATGATATCTATTAAAACTGTACTAAAAACGCTAGTAAAAGACTTTTTCTCATCTTTCCTGTATAATGAAAGTGCCTTCTCTTTTGGCCACTGTCTGCTGGCTGTGAGGAACAGGACTTGTGAGGAGGGTGGGGGATGGTCATTCCCGTCAGAATTAGTACCTACTCAGAAGCAGAAATCATTAACCCTTTGCGCTTATTGTAGCTGGTTCTTTGTAGTCGTTTAATTGAAGGAATAAATTTGACACTCACATGACCTCCCAATCACAGACAAAATAATATTGGTACTCATTCTATTCTGATACAGGTTAACCTTATGCATATGCAATACAAATGATAATGATAAACTCAGGCTCTCCATATGGTCAAAATATATGACAGGGTATTAACTCTCAACAGACATGACTCTTCCAAAACCCAAAAGAAATCTATGGAATTCAGTACTCTGTGTCTCCTCTCAGGTATGCTTTTCACTTTCATGATCCAATTTTCCTTCGTGTCATGCTAGTTCAACGTTAAATCATCGTGCTTCGGACATTCACTATGGACACCCCCTTCCATGGCCCCTCGCGATTACAATGACCCCTAATTCGTCATTCTATCTTTCTATCATCAATTCTTTAGTTTTTTGTGTAAAATTTTCTTCCTTGTCCACAGCTTGCACCAAAACACCCTTCACTGTACACTGACTAAGAGGGAGTGTCAAATCACTTTCAGCTTCTTTGCCATATGTTCAAAATCCACTACCTCCAACTCTGTTTCTCGCCTTCCACAGTTTGTCACGAGGTTAAATCTACCTAAAAAAAACTCTTATGGGCTGATAGTCTATTTCCAGCAAAACTTTTTTTTTTTTACCAAGCAAGTACCAAAGTTTCTCCAGTATTCATAAAACTGGAAGTCTATATCAAAGGCACTATCATTTCTTCTGGTCTCTTTCAGACCTATCTAGCCTGTGCCTTCACAATCTACTTGCGAATTTATATCCCATATTGCTGGAGTCTAATCAAGCGTTTTGATTAAAAAAAAAAAAAGTCGTTTACTTCCGTTGAGGCCATATTGGTGGAGTCTGTTCTGACGAAAAACAGATACTCAAAAACAATTCCATCTGTCTCCATTTGAAGCACACACGAACACATATGTATGTATGTAAGTATGCTACATTATGGACTCTTCATCGACCTATTATTGTCCAATCTTTCCACAAGACCAATTCATCTCAAAATAATCTGATCAACACTTACATCTATGTTAGCTTTTTACCAATTCTACATCACTCCTCATTATCTGTGCTTTTAAATTCTTGGTATGACGCATATAATATGCAATCAGTTCACTTCACCAGTTCTAGTCTTGTTTTTTTCACGCTCATTCAAATATCCACACTTCACTTTCATAGAAGAACGTTGGCTGAACCTATCCTTACTTACCCACCTTGGCTTTCATGCCCGGTTTAAGTCTCTTCAATTTTTTAAAATTTTTTTCAAAAATACCGTTGCCTTTTTGCTTCACTTCGTTTTTGATTCACCTCTGCACTCACCCTACCATCATCAGATAGATAAAGATGCTTCCACTTTCCTACAATCCATATTAAAAGTCCTTATTCATTCTTCCTGGTTTCCATTTAACTTCTTAACATTACCCTTATTGACATTTACTCTGAAAGTTTTCCATGATTGTTTCCTTTTCATTCTAATACAAGTTCTAAGAATGGAAAGTGGCCCTGATAAATAAAAAAAAAACACACTATATAATATATATATATATATATATATATATATATATATATATATATATATATATATATATATATATGTATGTATGTATATACAGTGTATGTATACTATATTATATATACATATATATATATATATATATATATATATATATATGTATGTATGTATATACACAGTGTATGTATACTATATTATATATACATATATATATATATATATATATATATATATATATATATATATATATATATATATAGTGTGTGTGTGTGTGTGTTTGCAAGCAGCTGTATATAAACCATCTACAAGTTTCTGGTAACTCTTACTTAGCTGACGACAGTTTCAGCTACTAAAACATGGCTTGCTTCCTGGCTACACGAGATCAACGGTGTAGCTAAACTCCAATACACAGAAAAGTACAACCAGAATTTGACAATAAAAACAAGAAAACCGCTCCAGAGAGAGTCCTAATCACCGCCAACAATCTTGCATCCAGTGCTATTTATATCAAGAGGCTTTCATGCCTCACCAACGTTTAAATCTGGATCTTTGGTTGATATCTAGCCGTTTTTTCACCTGCTCCGAATTCAAATTTACTAACTATGTTGGTTCTAGCTTCCCTGGATCCCTTAGTGCTGACATGTTCCTCATGACAGCGCTGGATGGCTGAACATTCTTAGAAGTATTCTTCTGCAATAGGCTTTCCGTCTCACTGTGATGAAGTAGCCTCTCAACTGTCAATCATTATGTCCATGCCTTTCCACTTTTAATTATGCTCTTATATGTATATATGAATGTAACTATACTTGTAAACTTGTATGTGTGTAAACTTGTGCTCTATAGAAATCCGAACAGCTTGACCGATTTCGCATAAGTTTCATACCCGTACCCCCGCCCTCCGGGGTACCTTGTTTACTGCGGGTCCCAGAAAAGACTCTGCCATGGGATGACATTTTGGACTGGCGTGAAACTTGGAGTGTCGGGAACGCAGGTTCATACATTTTCGTATCGACCATGCAAACTAGCGATATGGGGCTCTGCAGCAGTGGCAGGCCAAGGTGACTCGCTGTATCAGACCGAGTAACGCAACTGGAATTGCGGCCACGCTTAGAACAATTTTCCTGCATCTCCTCTGAATTCCTTTGTTGTGTGAATTATGCGTACTGTCACTGAAAATGCTTTTCTTTCCTGTGATTAATAATTTTGTCTAGAATTCATTGCTTTAAACAAATATGTTTTTCAAAACCACACCACGTGGTACTTCCCTTCTAAGGTAAATGATCGATTGTCATTCAGAGTTTTCCTAAGGTTGGTCAGCCAGTATGTGTGTTGTGTATATATATATATATATATATATATATATATATATATATATATATATATATATAGATATATATATATCATCAACTTCATTAATGACAAGGTCTTCTTCCCACCCACAATTTCCATCAGAATTCCGGCGCCAAGAATCGTTGGAGTAGTAAGGAAGCACTCGCCCAATAACAACAGCCCCGACACAAGCCAAGCATCAATACAAACGGAATCAACTGTGACTCCTCCGCCTACAGAAACGCATTTTGATAGTACGCCATCTTCTTCTCCAACCGGGTAAATTAAATTAATGAACTTTGCTTGTCCTCATATTGCGATAACAAGCGCATGTTTTGCAAAGAAAGGTGTTACATCATACAAAAAATGCATCTCAATGTTATATTTACCTATAAAAAAAATTTCTTGGACCAATAAACATTTTTTTACGAAGGCATGACACTTAATAGGGTTCTGTTATGTAATTAGGCTAAGTTTATCATTCTAAACAAAGTACAGAGGGGAAACTGCATGAAATATAAATGAAAAAATTGCCGGTAAAATCTAACAGTTTCGAATGAATTCTGCTCTACAAGAATAGTTCAACATTTATAAGACAGGGAGTTTTATATGCAAAATATCTCCCAGCTTCAATGAAGTTTCTTGTTGCAGTCGTTATGAAGCGGGGGCAACGGTAGGCAAGAAAGGGAGATGGCGCGCGGAAAGCGACACAGTGGTTTACAACTTCACAAAACCTCAGCCCCCAGCAGTTTACTTCTGATCATGCACAGAAAATCATCACAACAACATACAAGCTACAGACAAAATCTTCAATATCTGTGTAAGAAGTCCCGCCTTGAGTTGGCAACAAGACTCTCTTACTCAGTACAGGTTTCACTTGAAAGATGTGTAGGAATGTATTACTGCCGTTCTTCAAAACCAAATTTTTCAAGAACAGGTGCAGTAATTCAGAATTTAAACATTGCAACAACGTGGCACAGCGTTCCGTTACTTCACCATATGAATCAGGCTTATCTAAATGAAGGATGGAATTTTCATTTTGGTTTTAAGTGATCTTAACGTCATTTCCGTGTTAACAAATTTCATTTCATGACTCACAATGTCATCCTGGCGTAGTCTTCATGTCTGGAATTTATCAAGGTTACTTTTCATTCTAGGTTCGTACTTTTTCTTCTACAGTTGAGATATAAATATTACTTTCGAGAAAAACACGTATATGCAAGCCATAGGAAACGTCTGTGAACTTCTCAGAACCTGATTAATCTTATTCAAGCCACTGCCGAAAACGTTGCGTAACAGCCAAATATCCGAGGCAAAGCCACCGAAATAAACTTCAGTAATTAAACTGAAATACCGCAATGACAAGTTCGTTCTCCAAATTGAATTTATGCATATCCGAGTGGAGAGAATCGCCTCCCGGCAATTCTGAATTTATATTTATGACAACGGAGTCATTTCTGATCTGTTGATCCTGTTAAGCCTAAGATAATAATGTAAATACATTACCGATATTCAACACATTAAAACATATCACAAGCATCATTTACGAATTGGTCAGTTATAATGAGCTACAGAACACCAAAAATCCATTATTGCAAGTCATTATTACGGTGGAATTCACTACATATTATTTCAGAAAAAACTTGGAAATACGGAATATTTAAAGCCAATGTTAGTTTATTTTTATTCTGCATCTAAATCTAAATCATTACTTTTATCTCCCAATGACCAATTAAAAAGCCTTTTAAGAACAAAAAAAATTCAAGAACAGAAATTAAAGATATTTTGTTTAAGCAAGGGAATGGAATCATGCTGACAATACAGCATAAAAAAGATAAACACTTCACACTACGAAATCTTTCAGCAAATAACAATCTTCTTTACAATGACGGCAATTGCAAATGACAGTGACTATAAAGGATGTCAGGTATCTTCAACAGCATCTGTTGTTACTAATACATTTATATGTTAACCGTAAAGTTATCAGCAGGAAAGAGACCTTTAACCCAATTTGCTTTTGTAGTACTAATAGAATATACAGTATTCTGTGCAGAGCTTAACAACTCTCTCATTGACGTCAGGACTGAAAGATTGATATATGCTCATAATGAAATTCACTGGTTTCTTTGAAAAAAATGTGTATAATATAAGTATATACATATTCATATATTTTGTCCAATAAAAGCGAAAATCATACTGTATCGTTGTCATACCTTTGTTTTATATCCTTCACAATTTCACCTTCGCATAACAGGAAGAAAACCCCAACCAACCACAGAACTTTTCAAACGAGCACGTCAATAAAAAGCAAATAAGGTGTTGCGATGAAATGCGCTTTTCTGGGGTCTGAATTGATAAATATATCACATGATAATTGTTTGCATGTTCCAACTGTGTATTCAGAAAATAAACAAAAATTAAATAGTGTTTATAAAAAACATACGAAAGGTCGTAAGTCCCATTCATTTCCATTTATCGTTACTGAATGTGATGCAAACATTCAAAATAAAAATACAAAATTATTAATTGATCTCTTAAATTTACAATCATATTCGCTCTCCACCGGAAGTTAGGTAATCATAATCATCCAATTTGTATGCGAATCGAATCTAAGTTTTATTTTCACACCGGGTTGGAGAAAGAAAAGCCAAACTTATTTAGATATCATTTCCTGGATCTTCCCGATTATATACATCTAGAATATCATTCACAAAAGATTCCAGGCAAATGCACCTAAATGATAATCAAGAGAAACCGATTTCAACGAGATTAGCTTTATCTTATCCTAGCCAAGAGGGATGGATTTCATGGTTTTGATGTCTTTCGTTCATCCCACTGAATGTGATTAGCCGATTACTGTTAAGGCTGCACTGATTCTTTGCACAGTCGCTGGAAACGTCTTGCCTAGCCTAAGAACAATCCACGTCTGCGCAATTGCAAAACACAACTTCTCTCCACTCACTTCATAATTACCATTCAAATAGCCATCAAATCCTTCCGAAAGTATCAGCTCGTATAAAAATATATTCAGAGCTTTTCCAAACTGCTTCTCTAAAACTCCATTTTCTCAGTCTATTTATTTCACGTTTGTCAAAGCAACCCATCTTTTGGAAGCAATTTTGCAATCATGCTTCACTTCCACATAAATAAACGTGCAGTTTTCATGCCAGGCGCACTTTCAAATGTTTTCCGTCGTAAGGGCCTGTCGTCGAATTACCCCGAGCCTTAGGCAATATCCCGGTCAAATAGTTTTTGTGCTTCATATGGAACGAAGCCACACACTGGACCAACAATAGCAAGTCTGCCTGTGTGTCTCACCAATTTGTTTTTCCCGAGGGCAAGAGAGCATTTGCCAAGTCAACATTATTTCTTAACGTGCCATGCAAAAGAGTACATAATCATTTTTTTTTTTTTAACATGATCCGTAGACCCAGGCCCAATAACAAAAATCTTTTCCATGTGTGGCCAATTAATTTTGTTTTTAATGATTAAGTTGGGTAGAAATAGCACTTTGACAGCATAAGGGAATTTGGTAAGTATGTATTAATTTCGAATCAAAATATATTACTGCATCAGAGTTCCCCTAATAGTGCGGTAGAAGATGCAACGAAAAAACTACAAAAGCGATACCCTTTACCACACTGAAGAACTTCGAAGCCAGCATGGCCTCACAAACAGAATACGAAGTTGATTTCGTTACCCTTGCATAGTTCACGTTACACCAGTAATTAAAATGAAACAGTTGGAGTATAATATCCGTGGTTTATCTCATTATTGATAACAAACTTTTCCAATAAAAAACATACTTGAGAATGCACTCAAACTCAGTTGGGGTGATGGAAAATTCACAAATGAAAAATAAACATCAAAAATAAAACAATCTACTTTAAACAGTTGCACAAGGAACAAAATAAGAAAGCGAGCGGACATAGGTTAAAATCTAGTGTAATGAAACTCAAAGAAAGTTTTATTACGTTTTTAAATAATGAAAGAACGACCAAACCGAGGAACAGTAGGACATGTTGCGGAGAAATTACCAAATAAGAAGAGCACATGAAAAACCGAATTTGTAATAAAAAAAAATAAAAAGTACACCACATCCTGAGGCCACTGAGACCAAGAACTTAAGTAACATCCACACTCGATTAGACTTTCTGAATATCCCTCAACACAATAAGATCACTTGTCTTCGTTGGCATCAATTTCGAGATTCAGCGAAAATATCTTACATTCCTATGTACGTAACGTCGTGATTTTTTTTTTTTTTTTTTTTTAGAAAAACTAAAAAATTTCATTTCACAAATTCTTATTCATCTGGAATTAGAAAAATTAATTTATTCGGGAACAGGAAACTGGAGGAAACTGAAAAATAAACACCGTGAATGCACCAGCTTCCCGAAAAATTCTCCAAATGGTCGCGGGATTTGGGGATTGCGGGGATGTAAATGGGTCCTTTCGGGAAGTGATTCGGATCCCATTTTCATAAAACTAAACGAAGTAAGGTATTTTTTTCTGAAGAGTCTGGCATGCAGTTTGTTAGCCAGGTTGTTTACTTTGATAACCGGTATCAAATAATTATATATGTGCTTCTTTCTTTACAATTTTTATTCGGGAAAATGGCAAAAAAAAAAAATGACACAAATAAAAAAGATCACCAGATTCTCCTCCACTAACTTACCGGTCGAATTTATGACATGGAACCATTTAAGCCTTTTGTATTTAGGATTTGCGCTTACGGAAATCACTAGAAGCTGATTTTCAACGATAATATTAAAAACTGTAGACTCAGCCTTTCTAACCTACTGCCATTACATGGAGACATGAATTACTGAAGTATTGACTTAAAGCTGATGTTCTACTCAGTTGCCTAACACAAGGAGTAAGCAGGCCTACAAGGCTAAAAGGTGCAAAATTAATTCCAGAGTTGACATCATCGTTGTTGCTTAAGTGCTCCTCCAATTAGCACAGCTAGGAAGAAATCATCAGACGCATTACAGTATCCATACGTAAGACACATGATATACTCCTGTCACTGTATAGTGACAGATATGTCTTGCACTTAATTAAAGACTTGAAATTTTTATATCAAGTTTATCTTCTCTCCCTGACATTTTGTTCATATTTTTTTTTTTTTCAAATAATGAAAAGATGAAAGTCTTGACAGAAGAGAAACGGCTACCAGCGCTGAAGTCACTCAATGACGGCACAGCCCTCGTTAACCAAGTGAAGATCTCTGATCTCCAACATGGCATGAGATGGTCCTGTACTATATGTAGGGAGATGAAGGAGCTCATAAACGCCCAAACAACAAACTGCTAGCAGAAAAACACAGACCCAAACCTAATGGCTTTCAGAAAAAGAACTTGGCTTTCATTTTATAACAGATGAGGTGCTGGAATACATCTATAATACATAACGAGAAATGAATGAAATCCTATAGGTCTCAGAAGTATTGAGTTCTCATCACAAGAACTGCATCTCATGACATCTCTATGATTTTTCTTATAGCCATCAGTCAGCATTTGAGTTCATCGGGACATCTGAAGAGTTTGGGGTTGAGAACATAGCAGGTGATTATATACTGAGAAAAGGAATAAGCGCACACTAGTTTTAACTACATTTCAAGCATGACGGATTATCATTCTCCAAAATCTATTCATGTACCTGAAACAGACCACTAAGAAAATGAAAGAAAATCAAATCAGACCATGGATGATGAAACTGGCATTCAATGAATTTTATAAATCTGTTAAATACGCAATTAAAGAGGGGAAAAAAACAACATTTTCATTACAGCATACTAGTAGTCGGCATCTGTTCTTGCTTATAAACACAAGTAGAGTAGGAATCTGGGATTTGTTTGAGTAGGAATCTGGGATTTATCTAATTTACATGGTAGCAGAGACAGACGCTGGAATTTACACTTTATTTCACTTAAATTGGCACAGCATATGCTGTCACTTATATCAACATACTAAACCAATTGGGATTGTTCTACTTTACACAAATTAACTAAAAAATTACAATTTTGTTGTTATGATTGACCATCGAAATTTAAGTAGGTGGATACCAAGGCTATTGCTGGCTTAATGAGACAAAAACAAACTACGCATTATCAACAATCTAACAATTAGCAGTCTATGCAAAATTATTTCCTAATTCATTAAAGAAATGCTTAATAACATTTGCAAAGTTGTGAATTTAGAAGTGATCAACTGACAATGCTGTTGCTGTGAAAGAAGAAGGACAGTGCTATAAAACACAACCATCTCCTATTCAGAACAATGCAACGCTGACTATAACAGTATCATGAACCAGGAAGTCCTTGTTTGTTTAGCACTGGTAGATATGAGTGGCAGCCTTAGCTCGGAACAAAAATCTACGATTATACAAAAGTTGTTGGCAAAATATGTTCAATCTCTGATGCTTCTACATCAAGAACAAAGTCCTACCTGTATCACCTTAAGAGACTTTGATATACTTCTTACCAAATTTATGGAAACACGATAAAGCATAGCACAAGGGAAAGATTTCTGCTAGACTGGCGATAGGAATGCCTTAAATCAGGCAAATGTGCTGTAACTACGGGTGATCTTCCAATATTTTATTACTTTCTTTACATACAAAAATAGGAGCAGAAAGTAACAATATATCTCATAGCAATAATTTGATTTAGTTCACCATTTAAAACACTGGCAATCATCCTACTGATGACATTTTACGGGGAAAAAATGGTTACAGCAGGTTTGGATTCTGCAATTCCCACATGTAATACATCAACTACGTTAAATCGTACTAAAATGTTTTACACATTGCACTGTATGCTTTTTTTATTTATTTATTTATTTATTTTTTTTTACCAAGAGGCCTTGTGGCAAAGCAACCTTTAAGAGTGTGTTTCACGTGAACTACTGACCTTGTTCTGGGGCAGAGGATGATTTGGAGGTGGTGGAGCACCATCGTCTCCTCATGGAGGAGGATGAGGCACACTGAAGGGCGGCAACAGGCGGAACAGGGCACACCTGAAACAAGGAAGCACATTAAACCTTACCCTCGCTTTCAGTCAAAGA
>NC_089746.1:3447387-3459887 GCF_040412425.1 Macrobrachium rosenbergii | reverse complement strand
ACGGATTAGTGAATGAAGTAGTCGATGGGGTATGAGGCTGAACTCCAGTAAAACGAAAACACTACTGATCAGTAGATCTCGTACAGATTTTCCACCCCATCTTCCCATTCAGGAGGACGGAACTCTGCTGAATGACTCTGCAGCTTGAACTATTCTTGGTTTAACTTTTGACTCACATCTTTGAGAAACGTCTAATGAAAGTGTCAGCAATTGCCGCACGAAAGTTAGGTATTGTACTTAAGGCTTCATATATCTATAACAGTGATAAATGCAACCTGCTTTAGGTCATTTGTCCTTCTTTTACTAGAAGACTGTTCTCCGGTGTGGATGTCTGCTTTTGCTTGAGACTTATCTTTTTTGATAGTGGGGCTAGTGTTGGGAGGTTTCTATTACCTAATATTAGCAGCTATGACCTGGACCATCGACGGATGGTCTCTCAGTTTTTCAAAAGTTGTATTTTAACAGATTTTTTCACATTCACATTATGATCCCTGATCCCCTTTTCCTGCCAAGAGCAACCAAATTCGCTGACCAGCAGCACCAATATGCAGTTAATGTGCCACGCAGTCGAACTTCCCACTTCCAGAGGTCCTTTATTTCTCACACGGTTGGACTGTGGAACGGACCTCCTGAGGACGTGCAATTGGAACTTCAGAGGTTCCAACGATGATTCAATGCATTACTACCCTAAAACAATTCTTCTTGTATTTTGTGAATTTTCTTACAATTTATCTATCCATTTATTAATATACTTTTTCTTCTATAATAACTACAGTAATCTGTTCTTTCTGCTTATTCCATTACCTTCTGTTACTTTTTTCTAATGAACACCATATTTCTGGGAAGCTTGAATTTCAAGTCAATGGCCCCTCTGGTGGGCTTGTTTCATATGAATTGGGTTCATCTTCTGAATAACAATATAATAATAATAATTATGAATAAGACCAAACCTCAACAACAACAAGACCAACACCTACTTCCATCACCAATACTGATACTGCTTTTATCAACTGTAAAATTTACAAAATACATCACTACTGTCACACTGACAAGCCTTGTCATCCGCGACAGCGATCCAGTTAGCACTCCGTAAAGGTAAAATAAAAAAAAAAAATAATAGAAGAAAACCCGAGGTGGTAGTGATCTGCTTTTAGTCTAGATCATAAAAGGACCTGACAAGTAAGCTTTAAGGCGAAATATTCGAAGATACTTTTACCTAGCCGAAGAAATGGGTTCCCTCTACCCACAAGCCTGAACGAGAGAGAGAGAGAGAGAGAGAGAGAGAGAGAGAGAGAGAGAGAGAGAGAGAGAGAGAGAGAGATGACATTTTTGCATTTCAGAAATATACAACTATGAGCCAAAAGGCAATTCGCCAGGATACCAGGCCAACAGTAATAAATGTCTGAAATAATTATACATCCTATGTTTGTAGATCTCGTATGTAATCGTTTTAATTGTAAGAAATAAATAATCACGGAGAATAAATCATGAAGACAGCTCCTGCAACAGTAATAAGTATCGGCACTGTGTGAAGCGAAAGAGTTGCGTATGTATGTCTGTAGGTATGTATGTATTTATATATGTATGTATTAAAACGACAAGCAACTGGTTTCAGCAACGCTTAAATTCTTCGCACACAAATAAATATGTTGCGCCGGACAGTATGATCTATGTTCACCAATATATGAAATCTAATTTTACAGATTTCCATTAATATCGGGGATTATTTGTATTAGTCCATTGTCAAATACATTTCCCAACTTTTAAGCCGTCAGTTCACACAGACTATCTCTGGGAATATGCTTTACTGTGCAATGGCTGGCACAATGCATACATGCACATTAAATAACAAATTCTGCCATAGTTTTTTTATGTTTGATCGTTTATCTTATATGAATTTTTTTATGATTGCCCTCCTTTGCTTGAGCTGTGGAAAGACTCCGCCCTTTCTTTTATAACGTACCTGCAAATTCGAATTCGTCTCAGAACCTCATCGACTTCTCACGGGCCCGCAGCCCATCCTTTGGAACATGTCGTTGAAATCCATCGCTGATTTCCTTTTTTTTTTTTTTGCTGTTTTAGATTAAGCAGGCTTACGCTGGTTAGGGCCCTTGCCCTATATAGATGTCAGTTAATTGAAGATATGTGGAAGTGAATAAAAGTCCTACCTAGGGGAGTTGACTGCATCCATCAAAACAATTTGATATATTCCTATTGAAACAGATCGACAAACAGATACTGGTGATCAGGCTATATAACCTCTGCTCAGTTTTCTTTTTTGACGTAGGAATTCAATTTTCGGAAAAAAAAACACACCAAAGACTTAACTGCTTTTAGTTGCACAACTAAACGAATGAAACACATCCTACATTCGCATTATGATCTTATTTCATTAAAAAAAAAAATAAGCAACTCGCCCTTGGTCCAGCCCTCACTCCTCGAAAAATACACTGAAATCCTTCTCTAAATTTTGAGATATATGGATACTACTAAGATCAATTTTCACGTACCCATACATCTTGTGATAATCTCGCTTGGTGCTACGTGTTTTCATTGCAAAGGAAGTCACTCCCCTAATCCAATTTATCGATTTTCAGTTTGAATGAACACATCAGTTTTGGAAAAGTAAAACAAAAATTAACACAAGAACATAAAAACACTATCTAATGTTACTTCTGCAGTTGATGTCATTAAAACGTTGCATCATCATGACTACCAATAACAGATACCAAGGGTAGTATGACTAAGGAAAAATAAAAGCATTAGAACAATGTAAATAAAGATTGATTCCAATTCCCTCCTAAGTTCATATAAGAACCTCAAACAAATTTGAAGTTTTGGATCCTTTTGCTCCTTATCCATTGATCAACTAATGAAAACAGCAATTTCTAGGCTCTTCCTATATAAGTGAGGTTGTGAGGACAAGAAAGGTCAACTGGGTATTAAATTGTTTATTACCTGAGCACAGGTATACATGGTAGAGTGCGGATGGAAACGTGGTGTTCGACCTCTGAACACTGTGACCTGCACTCTGAGCAATTTGTGTTTGTTGACAGACAAACAAATGACAATTTTGAGAGACATAATAAATGTACAATGATGAAATACATATCGGCGGAAAGGTCAGAAAATTCTACACATGACTATATACATGAGAGTCTTGACATGTTAAGAAATGCAATACATCACGTGATTGATGTGAAAATGAAGAGACGTCTGACGCGAAGGCGGTCAGAGAAGACAGGCAGAAAATAAACATATACAACTGAATACTCGGACATAATTACCAACGATCATCAGAAAACTAGTATATAGAGTATATATATATATATATATATATATATATATATATATATATATATATATATATATATATATACTGTATACACACATACATACTAGTTGACCAACCCGGCGCAGCCCAGGAGAACTCTGAGGGACTTAGAACAATTTTCCTGCACCTACTTGTACTGACTCCCTTTTGTCCAAATATTAACAGTGCTGACTGTCCCTTTTATCCAGGTATTGCTGTGGTGACTGTCCCTTTTATTTAGAAATTACTGTACTAACTGTTCCTTTTATCCAAATATTACTTTGCCAACTGTCCCATTTACCCACATATTACTGTGGTGACTCCCATTTACCCAGGTATTACTGTGGTGACTCCCATTTACCCAGGTATTACTGTACTGTCTGTCCCTTTTATCCAAGTATTACTGTGCTGCCTGTCCCTTTTATCCAAGTATTACTGTATCGACTGTCCCTTTCATCCAGGTATTACTGTGGCTACTGTCCAATTTATCCTGACATTACTGTGGTGACTGTCCCCAAAGTATTATTGTGGTGACTGTTCCATTTATCCAGACATTACTGTTCTGTCTGTCCCTCTTATTTAGGTATTACTGTGCTGAATGTCCCTTTTAAGCAGGTATTACTGTGGTGACTGTCCACTTTATCCAGTTATCATTATGGCGACTATCCCATTTATCCAGGTATTACTGTGGTGGCTGTCCCATTTACCCGACACTACACCTAAACACCCCCTGCTAAACCTAAAGTCATCCCCAATAAACCTACACACACCCCCACTAAATCTAAACACAAAACCTTGATACAGAGAGTGCATGAAATGAGGCTTGATAAACCCATAGAGTTTATTCAACACATAAGCTACAAAGGGAAGATGAAGATGAAGGGAAGGGGATATTTCAAACCCATCCTATTATCTAAGTTGGGATGATGGCCACTACCAAATTTTGTCTAGTTCAGTCAAGCGGTTAACACCTAAGTTACAAAGGGGGGGGAAGGGGAAGGGGGATGGGGGATGGGGAAGGGGAAGGGGAAGGGGGGGAGGGGGAAGGGGAAGGGGTAGGTTTTGAAACCTACCCTATTATCTAAGTTGGTTCAAATGATGGACACGTGCCAGTTTTGTCTAGATCGGTCAGCGGTTATCACATAAGTTAAGAGGGGAAGGCGGAAGGGGATGGGGATGGGGAAGGGAAGGGGATGAGGGAAGGGGGAAGGGGATGGGGGAAGGGGGATGGGAGAAGGAAGGGGAAGGGGGTACGGGTTTGAAACCTACCCTATTACCTAAATTGGTTCAAATGATGGACACGTGCCAATTTTGTCTAGATCGGTCAAGCCGTTACCACATATGTTACAAAGGGAAGGGGAAGGGGGATGGGGGAAAGGGGTACGGATTTGAAACCTACCCTATTATCTAAGGTGAGTCAAATGATGGCCAAGTGCCATATTTAGACTAGATCGGTCAGAAAAATGCCACAAGTTACAAAGGGAAGGGGAAAGGGGTACAGGTTTGAAACCCACCATATTATCTAAGTTGGGTCAGATGATGGCCACGTGCCAAATTTTGTCTAGATCTGTCAAGCGGTTCGGATTTCTATAGAGCACAAACATACAAACATGCACACAAACATTCACTTTTATGTATACTGTATATATGAAATTTTTATCACACCATGATTTATATACAAATGTCGCTTAACATCCAATTCATGCCACTTCAGGAATACGTGTCTGTATGTATAAATCCGATGTTCAGGAAGTATCTTACCAAGGTGGCCCCTGAGAAAACAGACTAAACTTTATTCAGTTACTGTAATATAACACCTTATAATAATTCTCTGAGGAAAACTACTTTATGATTAGCAAAATCTGAAAAACTTGGAATATCAACCACCATTAGAAATTCAACCTCCAAGATGATGTTCACTTGAATTTCTTCCAGATGATGTTCAGCGCTCCAAATCAGACAGGTAAACTACTTGATGGAAAATTTAGCGGTGCAAGGTAACGCTTATTTAAAAGGTAGCGTGTAAGGGCTGCAGTAAACTTTACCTAGGTGAAACGATTTTACGTGAATTTTTCAACAACAGTTTAACTCTAGATACTATTCACCAATTCTACTGCAGTTATCGATCATCACATAAAATATTGTTCGTGAAGTTTTCAGAGTTTCTGTTCTCGATACCCTTGGCCGCCTTCGCAGAACTGCGTTTCTGGGAGTCTACGGTTCATTTCCCACCATATTACCACTGCTTTTGAGATACGGTGCGGTATGCTCCTTCAGACAATCGATGGATTTCCATATGTAAGGGTAGAAGTTTAAGATTTCCGGTGGGAAAGATCGATATCATTTCATGAAAGAAATGCCACCCCGTGAAAAGTGTGCTGGTGCTGAGTATGTCTTCCGACAGGGTGTCCGATCCATATCGACATTCAGTGGAACCAACAACCACTTGTGTTTCAAAAGGGAAGGTGATGATATCAATCAAAATGTCGAACGCATCTACTACCATTTCTATGTCCAAAATCATAAAGCAGAAATTGCTCTTACTTTACGCCCATGAAAAAATTATTGTAAAGCCGGCAGATTCCTTATTTTGTTATCCAAAATATATCAATATTTCACGGCAACATTACTGGATGACTCCCCTCTCTAGCCTGAAGTAACATCTTCAAGGACCCCTGATACTGAGTAAAGTAAATCAGTTGATAAATTTTGAAACTGCTTGTTTTTGCAGATAATTTCCTTGCTTCAATTCCCGTAGACCTAATGTAAGGTCATGTTCACTAAAAGAACTCATTGTCTAGTTGCATACAGAATCTATACAGCACAGGACTTTGTTTTATGATATTAGCTCTCTTTAAATGCAATTCTCTTCATTTTTCCAGTACTTATAAAATATGTGAACCTTTTCAAGCAATTTCTTGCCGCTCTTTATGGACTTTATGGAGTTAAAAAAAAACAACTGTTACGGACAGATAGATGATAAAATACGTCAGCATAAGCATTGCTGTAAAAAGGAGTAGAAAAATTCATCGCCAACAACAGTACACGAAAACTCGTTGCCGCTCAGCACGATTAGGTAGTTTTAGCCTCTGCGTTTGTTTGTAATTACTTAGGCCTATGTTTACATCATTTTAAAACAAGAAATTACATAACAGCATCGATTTGACATTCAAGTTCTGCGCTTCATTTGGTGACCGAAACCAAACTGACGAGGAGACAAAGTATCTCCAGACTGCGATTTTACCCAGATCCTCGAGCAAGTGGTTTGACTTTGTAGTAATGTTATAGAGCTGAAGAAATATATAAATAATTCAAGTTTTAGACGACTCTAAATCATTTTACAAACGGCAAAATCGGAAACTTAACGCCAAAAACATAGAAATTTTTAACTGTGTGAAAAAACGCTCAAATGAAAAAAAAAATGTTAAATCATGGTAGGGTGTAAGGCATGCTTTGATACGTAGATGAGGACAGAACATACCACATTTAGTCATCGCGTACCAATTCTTTGAAATAACTGTCGAGTGCGCGGCTCTTCTAAACGCCATTAGAATTTATTATGCAATTTGTAGAAAGATACTGAGTTGTGTATTTGAAAAATCAAAATTAACACAAGTAAAGCAACTAAATTTCCAACATCTAACTTCACGTCGGAAATCAACGAACTACTACTGCAAAATCTAACGTACAAGTTTACAGTTTATGTTAACGAATACGAGGAACTCAACTCAACTCAACTCAACTCTTGCAACAAAACGAAGTTTACCATAAATAAAATATCTTTTCTACAAGGCCTTCGAAAAATTCGGACCCCGAAATTAAAGGCATATCTACTTTAAAAGCCTGTGCGGCGTCACCCACGTAATTCCATTCAAACGAGGGGATAGGGGACAGGGAACGGTCGTTTAACTTGGGGAGGAACCATCAAAAGCTTTCTGAGAATCAAACTCACTCCCGTGGGAACCTCCACATGCGAGCTTCGAAGAGTTAAGAGCCAAAAGATACGATGCATCGTGAGCTTTTACACCTCACTTTTTACAAAGGTCTACTAATGTTAATCACGATATTTTTCAAATTAATTCATAAAAAATACTTTGGAACACCAAGATTTTTTCCACTTTTGCTCTTAGTGTATATTTTATTGACCACAAAATTACAATACTTCCATAACTTCGAAACCTTCAAAATGACAATATTTTCATATCCTTCATAAGATAATTTCTTGGTCCAATTATTACCAAAAATTCCATACAAAACGACTATGTAAAACTGGGAAGCCCTCCAGAAAAAAGTTATATAGATGACAACATTTAATGACAGTTAATACCTAATAAACTATGCAGGCACCTACATATGAAGGCTATGACAAAATTGGACTACTGTGAACTGCCATTGTAATGCGCAAGAACATGTTGTGAATAATTTTACATGTCACATTATAATCAGGTATTTCATGAAAACAAGTAGATTAAACTCCAAAACCAAATTGGTTTCGTAAGTAGAGTGTTTGCGGTAGTCTTTAGTGACGTGCTTCTCGGTTTGTATTTGCCCACAAATGCATAATGCCTCTTCCAACAGAAAGGCGCGTCCCCTCTCTGGTCTGTTCCAACATCCAGTTTCTATAACTTTCACTGGAAAGAGTAGAGTAACTTGATGAACACTATCTTTAGTCAATAATCATTTCAGTTCTGGTATCGAAGTGTTCAACAAAAAATGGTTAGTGCAAATGAAGAATTATATCTACAACTACTTTTCTGAATTTGGCTTACTACCCAATGCAAGTCCTCTTAAATGTTACAACTCTTAAAATTTCTGCTTGTAGAGCTGTTATTGCAGTAAGCCTTGTATCATCACAGTGATAAACTGTCCCTCTGCAATATCACAAAGTAACATTTTTCAAGGAGGATGTACATGAGTGAATGTCAACAATGGGTCATCCTACATCATACTAATCAGGCTAGATCCTTTGGAATATTTGGCCAATCAATTTGAGTTCTCGCTGAATGCTCATGTTGCATGATGAACGTAATGCTTGGGAATGAATAAATGAATGATTTTAAGTTATCAGGCGTCAAAATCATTTATTCATTCACTCCCAAGCATTGCGTTCATGCTTGCTGAAACTGCATTACGTTCATCATGCAGTTTCAGCAATCATAACGGTGCATTCAAAAGTAAACTTAAGCTGTGTGTACGAGTCCAAAAGCATATAATCTAAACGTATAAAAGCATATGGAGAGACATAAAACAGCCTATCACGAATGCTCGGCGAAATTTTATAAAATATCAAGTGGATTTACGAGTCCGTTGAAGAAGATAAGTTTTCCTCACAAGATGATAACCCTTACCATCAGTTTTAATATAAAATTATAAGTATGCAAGGAAAGGAAGTATTAGTCAGCAATCATGGATGAATACTGATTAATACTTCCGTCGTTGATGTCCATGAAGGTGTAACGCCAGATTACAGAGCTAGACTGATTAATTTGTAACGCCAGATTACAGAGTTGGACTGATTAATTATAAGATGTTCATGCACCATCTACAGTATTGTGGAATTCCTCCCACCAAGGAATTCATAGCCCTTCCTAGTCACTCCTCGGCCAATGGCAGCTGTGTGTGGTGCGGAAATCACCAGCCGGGGGGAGGGGTGGGGTTTACAGCCACATTATCATTACAACAAACACAGAAAAACTTAAGATATTTAGCCATAAGGTTTCCAGTGCTCGTGGATGTGGTACTGAAGAGCAGAATGATGTGATAGCTGGTTTGTAGAGAAAAAGTTGGTTGTTTTAACATCGAGTGAAAAAAAGTAAAAGAGCAGCGTGTGCAAGGATGACAGGAACCTACAGTGACTGTGTCTGGGATACCTCAAAGATACACAGGTAAGGACGGGGAGCATTTCTAGTGTCAAGAGGATATCGGAGATGGATGAAGATATACAAATTGGTCAGTCTTTAGACCGTAAGGGTAAGAAAGAAGTGTGGCAGGAGAAAAAGTTGTAACCGTGAGTGTGTGGTCCAAGAATTGAGAACATTGCATAATACTTCTGGGAGAGTCTGGATCTGTGCCAAGCTAAGTTTGGAGAGTATAAAAGGATAGAAACAAAGGTAGGTGAGAAGTAAAAAAAAGAGAGATAGTATTTTTGGTAGTTTAGAGTTCTTGAAGTAAATGACAATACAAAGCTATGAAGTTCTGGATTAGCTAACGGTGCTGAGACTTCTGTCGAAAAGTTTTTGGAAAAGAGCTTAATATCCAAAGAAGGATATTCATGACTACATGGCAAAGATTATATTAGATAAGAGTATTCACAAGTACAGTATGTATCCTGAAGACTTACAATATAGTGCAGGATGAGTTAGAGGTAGTTACATATATATGCAAAATTATTTTAGATACTTATCCGCATATATCAGTTTATATTGTACATAATACGCTTTTATATATATGTAATAATTCTATATTACAGTTCCTGTAAGCAGTTAAGGAATGCAACTTGTTATGTACCCGGTGGGTATTAAAAGTGAGTTCAGTGACTTCACTTTTACTTTTAAAATTTCTTTCATATCTTCACATGACTATTACTACCAATTTCTGTAGATAAAAGCACTTACAAGCTGCATACGGTGTACGTAGGAGTGATGGTTTTGCACAAATAAAAATCAATTTTAAACTATTACCTCCCAAGTCCAGGTCTGCGTACATCGATAACGACTTGTATGTTTTTGTTACTTCCTTAATCTTCTTAATTTATTTACATTTTTTGGTGATTTGTTACTTTAAATATGCATTAGCTTATACTGTGTGTATGTATATATAAGCATTTATTTATGTATATACATACATATCGAAGGCGTTGTTAAAAGCCTGATGAATAGCAGTATACGAGGAAGAAAAATTCTGGTGGTCATTATGAAGTAAACTTTACTTGCAAAACCTGACATTTCCAGATGATCCCGTCCCATTGTCAGTGCCCTAAGATGTGTTAAAGAAGACCTAAATACTGTATAAACAAGTAAAAAATGCGCCGAAGTTTGCGCGCAGTCTAGTTTTCTGCACAGCGTTTAATGCTGTATGGAACTCTCAGCCACAGCCCTTTCAACCCTCAGTCGCGGCCCATTAAACTTTCAGCCTGTGTTGTTGGTGATCATGGCGAACTTTTTAACCTTAAATAAAAACTACTAAGGGTAGAGGGCTGCAATTTGCTAAGTTTGATGACTGGAGGGTGGATGATCAACATACTAATTTGCAGGCCTCTAGCCTCAATAGTTTTCAAGCTCTGAGGGAGGACAGAAAAAGTGAGGACGGACAGACAAAGCCATCTCAATAGCTTTCTTTTACGAAAAACTAAAACACAAAAAAAGTATGCACAACATTTAAAAGATATGAGGAAACTGGAAAAATGTATATCTAAATCAGAGGTGGTGACGCAGTAAGATACACGGATTGTCGAGTTTCAAAGGAAATTAACGAAAGGTATTTACACATACCGGAGTCGACAGGCGCAGCGTACTCCAGAGCGGGATGATTCGTTTGGTAAATAGCTATTTCAGAATGACCAGCTAATGGTGAACATGAGCCCCATCAATAATTTTCAAGTCTTTTATCTATAAAACTGTATTTGCGTTTTTGGCATAATCTCTAATACTTGGAAAATAAAGGTTCCATCATTTAGACATATACTGTAACTAGCCATGATGAACCAACTCAAACCTTAAACAGCTTATGGGTGGAGTCACGTCTGAGAGAATATGACTGATAAATAAGTTTATAGGTCATCAAAGGATCCATTTTCTCTGTATTTGTAAATAAGACCTGATCCAGTAGTCATAAGACTATCGGACAATAGATAAGATCAAAAGATGGTAGACACAGACTAGTAATTGTGTATAAACATTGATTAAGGTATTTAAAGTAAAGTTTTGGGGCAATCACATTACAATTTAATTCTAATTTCAGAACTGTGGCATTTTGGGTCTTAGGAAGATATAAAATTCATTACGATTGTCGTAAAAGCACGAATGGATAGCACAAGTTATAAATATATTGGCGGAGGTGCGAAACTTCCTGGTAGAAGTAATTACTATAAAACATGACGGCAACAGCCTGTGGGAGAAAGCAGACAAAGATTGTTAATTACAATCAAACAAAGCAATGACTGAAAATTGGCACCCTGACCCTAGAAATCACATCTAAAAATTAATGCCTGAAAGAGACAGCATATACTCTCTCATACGTATTTGGAAATTTTATGCCAGAATGCATTCTATCCGCATATTCTCAATAATGGCATTACCCTGGCCTCTACTCCCGAAAAGCAGGAATGTAATTTACTGTAATGGAGGGAGCAGCAGGCCAAACGATACTCATCCAACATGTCCTCATAAAGCAAGCACAAAAATGCTCGCAAAAGTGGCACCGCCATACCGGAAGTTTGAATATATGTCTCGGCATTAAGAGCATACTCGGCTCAAGGCAGCCAGTTGAAATAACTTCTTATAATTCGTGATGCTTAGATGATTATGAACAGTGTCTGGGTGAAGAAAAATCTGGTCTAAATTAATCTGAATTCTCTCTCTCGCCGGTACATTGGTAGAAAGCGAATCAACATCCCCGATACACATAAAAAGATCAGTTTTGTGGTCAAATTTTTCCATTAAAATGTTAATTTTTTTTTTTATAAATAAATGGCTTTAAATGACTAACAATTATAGCATAACCATTCGTTCTGCAGATCAGAGCATGCACCATTAGAATTAGGTCCATCTTTGAACAATCGTCGTCAAGGCCGGTTTGTTCAAGACTTCTTTTCAGATCTTCCACACAATGAGAGGAAGAAATCTTAGAGATAAGCCCTTAAGTATGGAATTTTTCCCCACAATTACATATATCAACTTGGTCTTTCATCTACTCTATACTACACCATACGCTAATAAACTCTTGGTTACAGCAACAATTTCTCTCCCAAAAGTATTTTCTGGAAACCACTTTTCCTGCCATTAAAGCCCTTCTCATGTTACATTTCCTCAATGATCTCTCAAGCACTCCATACTAGCAACGCAATTTTGATTTTCTTTTCTTTTTTTGTGCTACCGTTCTTAGTAATTAAACTATCAAGGACAGCTACTCTTTCCCAATTTCAAATCCTTATCTGTAGAAATTCACTCTCCCAAGCCCCTTCCTTACA
>NC_089746.1:3437387-3442387 GCF_040412425.1 Macrobrachium rosenbergii | reverse complement strand
TTCGGTAACATATATGAAAATATATTACTCCGAGGTCAGAGTGAATTGATATTAACTCAGGACGTTTTAGCTTTGGAGATTGTATATGAATCACGGTGATGTGATAAATTGTCCGTATGGCGTTTGTCAAACGCACCCACGGTCAACATGGCAGAGGTGGGTTTATCACCAAACGCAAAACACCTGAGTTCGACGGGTGAGTTGATGGGAGATGGTATTCACTTATACCTCTCTTGTGGCCGACTGGTTAGTGTGTCACTGTAGTCCTGATTCCTCGTCCGTCGCTGGTTCGATTCACGGACGGTGGACTTATTATCAACTAAAATTCCTCTTCGGGTAACATATATGAAAATATATTACTTCCGAGGTAGAGTGAATTGATATCAATGGACGTTTGTAGCTTTCTGATTGTATATGAATCACGGTGATGTGATCAAATAGATAAATATATATATTCTATATATATATATATATATATATATATATATATATATATATATATATATATATATATATATATATATATATATATATATATATATATATATATATATATATAGATATGTATATGTGTGACTCCATTTTTGGATTCATAAAAGTCTTTGCATTTCTGATTTAATATACTCAACAGTATAACTTCCTAAGCACGATATATGACAGCTTCTATTGTGGCAGACAAAGGCTATATTGAACAAATCCAAGTAGGAAAGCAGCACTGGTATGAAGAATGAAGTAACACATCATTTCTTGTAATGTTCATAAATTTGTTAGGACATTCATATTAAACAGAATCCCCGTGTGCATACTTTGCTTCTTGAAAAACAGAGAAAGGAAAATCTAAAGCACCAGTAATCAAGGGAAAACTGAGCATTTTTCATATAGGAAAGAATGGAATAAAATGCTGTATAACCATTGCTATAAAGTACACTGCCTTTGAAATGTGACTATCATGACACTAACCGGTGAGAAGATTGCCATCACAATTTATATATTGCAGTTGTTCTGATGGGAATATGAACCTACACTTTCGGAGATGGAGTACTCAGCACCATAGCGTGCTGCGGCTGTGTGCCAACTTAAAAGTAAAAAACAAATGCCTAGCAGGCACGATTACCTGTGACTTGAGCTGGATGTAGCTCGCCCGCTTTGTTCTCAGCCATGTAGCTGTACAGTTGTCCGTTGACCTTTTGTCATGCATAGTTGAGATCTGATTGTGTGTGTGTCACGGACTTGTGCCCTTTGTTCATTTTTGTCGCAGCATCTTGCCCTTCCAGTGCCTTAACCTTCTTCAATAGCCCTGCGCTATAGATGTGTGTGGCGTATAGTTGTTTTGTCCTGAAGGGAGGCATTTCAGTGCTCTTTTTCTTTATGTGACCCAGCCACCACATGGGCAACTTCCTTTGTGTGACCTAGTGCTTTGTGAAGCATCCAAATGTGTTCTGCTACCCCCTTTTTGGGTCTTTCTGAGGGCTACAATGGAGTTTTGAAACTCGATTTCCATCACTGTGTGGGCAAGGGAAAACCCTGTAGTAATTTATGTTCCCAATTGCAGTAGACCTGCATCCTGTGTATTCGTCATGTCAGAGATGAGAACGTGTGATGAATGAATTGGGGTGGCTCAACCAGATGGTCTCTACAAGAGAGGCGCTGTTAGAAGGGCAGTTCCTCTAGTGAATTGACCCTTAGCTCTTCTCCATGCCCTTCAGTGTTCCTGCTTTCGCCACCTGTGATAGATGGAGAAAGTATACACGATGTAGGAACGCTACACCCTCTGGGAACGCCCATGCGAGTTTCCTATGACAAGAAGTCCAGAGACTTGTCTCGCTCTGATTCCTACCCCTCCAATTGGAGGCCAGGGTTGTGTCGATCTGAGAGGCAGGATGTGCTGGGAGCCATGAGCCCTTCCTATTAGCACCCGAGCACTGAAAGGGGTCGGCAACATCCCTCTTTTTTTCCTCACAGAGCGGAGGAAGGGACTGCGTCTGCCCTGTGGCAGGGGTACAGGCTGCTGTTTGGTGCTGTGAAAGCCCCTGCTAGTATATGGCCCACACCCTGCTTGATGAGCAGTTCTGACCTGGACTGCAGCACATCTTGGGACAGGCCCTCATCCTTTTCTGCTCCCGCCTCCCTAATCCTCATGCTTCGTGGCTGAGCACTGACAAATGCATCCACAGATTTTCCCAGTGGGTCTTCCTGGACAACCACCCAAGGAGCTGCCGTAGTTGGTCCTGGCCTTCATCAGGGTAAAGTATTTTATGGTATCCATAGATTGGCAGGATGCCTACCTTCATAGCCCCATCCATGAGATGTCTATGAAGTTCCTGAGGATAATCTCCCAGAGAGTAGTTTATCAGTTCAAGGCCCTTTGCTTTGGGCTGGCAACAGCACCACAAGTCCTACCCAAGTGTCTCAGCTAGTCTCAGTGTGGGCACACACAAAGGGGATAAGACTGTACAAAAAACTGTATAATACATTTTTGTATTTTAGTTTTGATCTTAAAATTCCAGCTTCTTCGATTTTTCTATGTACACAGTAAGATTAAAGGATCTTATTATTAAATTTCTTGATTATGCATTGCTGTGTGCTTAAATAGTTCGAGATTCCCTGTATATAGCTTTTTGAGAGTTAACTACCTTAGTGCTAGTTGCGTGTTTCATCGCCACCTTCGCCTAAAACTACTGTTTACCTGAGCGAGGGCTATCCAAGACGGGGCAGATTCCTTTCACTCTTCACAGCGAGCACACTACAAATAGAAGTATCTTTCAAAAGAGTTAAGGTCTCCTGAGTGGGATGTGACAAGGATCCTTTCCTTACTGAGAAAGGCCCATTCGAAGAAGTTGACGGAGAGGGGCCTAATATTGAAGGCATCTTCCTCCTTGCCCTGGCATCGGCTAAGAGGGTGGGAGAACTACACAACATGTACTAAGTCATCTTGTTGGAATTCGTCCCTGACTCTGTGGCCAAGACCCATAAACCCACAGCGCCAGACCTAAGGTTTGAAAGTTCCTCCATCCCCTTGCTAAAAGATTTTTGAGTGAGATAAAAATGAGATGGTTCTGTACCCAGAGCCTTGAGACAGTATCTCAAGAGGATGACTCCTCACAGACCAGCCTGCAGGAGACGCTTCTAAGCACCAGGTGGGAAAAGAGAGAGATCTCCAAGAACACCATCTTCGTTTGGCTCACAGTCAGGGCATACTGCAAAGTACAAGTGGGGGTACTTTACCCCTGCAAGGGGTAATGGGTGCAAAAAGAACCAGTTTGTACAACCGGTCCTGAAGGTGGGAGCATAGAAGAGAAGGAGCATTGAAGAGAATGTCAATGTTCACATCTTTTTATTTGTAGGACTTGGCCCACAATTCCTTGGACACTTTCACCATGGGGCCAGTGGTAGCAGCCCAGCAGGTGGTATAACAGCAGTGAAACCCCGACGTGTAGGTTCCAACGACAGGATCATCTGTCATTGTTCCCCCACCCCCAAAAAGGCGTGATGAATATAGGATGGATTTTTTCATCAAGCTCAGTTTCCATCAGTAGTGACTTCAAGAGTATGAGTAAGGTAGCACTGGCAATCCAGAGCATGTCTACCTGTCACTCCGGATAGATTGGTCCTCCCACATACTGGTGTGGTTCCATCTATGAAACCATAGGTTCATATTCCCATCACAATAAATAACAAATTCACAGTAATTTTTATTTTTCCTAAGATACGAACTAGCGCTTTCATACAGCACATTCTACCCTTCTCTACCACCTTTCGTGTTTCTGACCTCTCCCTGTCATGGAGTTGAGTTGTACTGCTATTGGGCTCATTCACAAATGGGCAAGCTACCCACAGCTCAGGTCACAGGTAAGCATGCCAGCTAGGCATTTTTTTTATAAATCAGCAGACAGCCACGGCACGCTATGGTGCCGAGTACTCCACTGGGACTAAAACCCCAGTCTTTCAAATGAGAGGCCATTGCAATCATTACTAATTAACCCACACAGGGAATAAAAGAAGTTGAAGCCTACGTACTTTTCTATTCGAGTTCTTTCCCAGGCAGGCTGCCGTTTAACATACCAGCAAATTTTACTCAACTTCTCGACCCAATTGACTCATTGCTGGGTAAGGAAGTTGGGTACAATTCACTGCCATGTTAGGCAGCATCCTGCCCCTGAAAAACATCGGGCGCAGGAATACCTACTAAGGAATTCAGAGCCGATGAAACATGGTTTTTCAGCAACACCTTTTTATCAAAGCATTGGATAAAGGTGAAGATTGGCCAGTGTATATTTTATAACCCTACCAAGTTTTTGCAAGTATTATTTAGTACCTAAGTTCAACAGTTCTGATACTTATCAGAGTAAAAGTGTTTCCTAACCCAGAGCCATCAAAATTGCAGGGTTTTGAACACAATAGAGATGTTAACCTATGACATCATGAGCTCCACCCAAAGTGAAGAGCAGTTTGCATATGGGGAAAACGTCTCTTCACAGTGGCTCTGCCCACTTGCCGATGACATATTCACTAACTGATACTAGTACCCAAGGCCAAGAGAGATAAGGTCTACCAAATTGGGCGGAGTTGCCTCCCACCTGGGGTAATTACATAGGCGATGACGTATCTTAGTATCTTAGAGGTACCTGCTATTTACAGCAATTCACCTGCTGACGCAATAAGGAGGGAGACAAAGCTCCGCCTACATGGAGGATTTTGGGGGGGAGTGAGCAAACCTTCTCTTTCTCTTGGCCTTGTTAGTACCCATCTTAGGCTTCAGCGATATCAATGATGGCGAGCAGAATTTGTCATCACCTTGATTGCATTATCAATCTCAATAATTTTATTATTATTATTATTATTATTATTTTGTGGAGGTTTCATCGTAACTCCCTAGAGCAGTTGGTGGGTCTAAGTTGTTAACTTGGAATTCTTCCACTTTCTGATATTCGTATTATTTCTACTTTACAAATAATTAGGTGCATGTAATTCATCTACATAATGAACCAGTCTATAGCTCA
>NC_089746.1:3419887-3434887 GCF_040412425.1 Macrobrachium rosenbergii | reverse complement strand
TCAGTTTAAAATTAGCTGTTAATAGCGCACAACTGTCACTACTACACACTTTTTTTTTTTACATAGTTTGACAGTGGAAGTACCATAAGGCAAGGTGTGTGCTAGACAACTTAAATGCACTAGAGGTGCGCGTCTATTTATACAGTACAATTACTGTAGTATCCATCACTGTGTTCAGCTTTAAGACCACAAGATATATAGCAAGTCGCAGTCCTCAACTGCCTGTAGTATCTCTAATATAAAGTTACGACATAAATGTACACCCTATGTTATATATAAAACTAAACATACGTTTAATTATAGCAGGTAATATATATATATATATATATATATATATATATATATATATATATATATATATATATATATATATATATTATATATTTGCTACAAATGTCGCTTCACATCCAATTCGCTCTACTCGGTTACATCAAAGGTTTTTAGTCGACGTGTTAACCACTCACGACAGCCGAGTGGTTAGCACGTCAACTGAAAGTCCCAGGCACTGAATCATTTATCAATCATAATTAATCGACATTTGTAGCTTAATATTCGCGTATATAAATTTCAAGGTGATGTGATTATATATATATATATATATATATATATATATATATATATATATATATATATATATATATATATATATATATATATATATATATATATTATATATATGTGTGTGTGTGTACACATATATATGCACATATATATATGCGTGTGTCGAGATAAAAGATAGCGGATGCTTGGCTTACATCTTTATATAATTGATGGTCAAAGTGAATTAGCCTTTATGCGGTAGGGAGCAATGCCAATGCCATCAAAGGCAAAGTGCGGGAAGTGAATGCAATGGAATCAATGACTGGCCGAGTATCAGCAGCAACAGAAGACGGAAAGAACAACTTCACGTCTGTAAGGTTCCCCGACGGAACATTGGGACGTCTGCCAAGAATCCTGTCTTGTGAACTGTGCCAAAGGGAGTCAGATCTTTACTTATTCCCAGATTTACTCGGTGTATTCTTACCCGGCTCTAAGGAGATTTTAATGGAGGCAATATTTCAAATAAAGCGCTCCAATAGTATCGCCACAGAGGGCACAAAATGCATGCATTACATTAAGTCACCCTGATGAGAATATCAACTACCTGAAACTTCCAAGAATGCTTCTTCAAGAGACGTTTTGCATACATTATCAACATTCTCATAAATTTTGTATTCACGTACATTGTATCTCGGAATTGTTAAGCTCATATGCTGGTGCATGAGAGAGAGAGAGAGAGAGAGAGAGAGAGAGAGAGAGAGAGAGAGAGAGAGAGAGAGAGAGAGAGAGAGACTTTTCTGTAAAACAGTTTAAAGTAAACAACAGGGTGGACCTGAAGGAGCAAGGGCCTGTCCAAAGGAACTAACTACATTCACGAACGCAGCGCATCACTCCAAAGTTCGGGCTATTGGGGCAAAAGACTTCCATCCCATTTGCTGTCATAGATTTTTGACACCAAGAGTCTATAAAAACGACCGACACACAAAGAAAACAATTATTACTAATGGCTAATGTAAACGTTAGAGAGAAAATTATTAAAGTAATAGATTTAAAACCTTCCGATCACCAGACATCATGATTTTTACCAGAAAAGTACAGCAGCGGAATCACAAACAGCAAAAGGTATACAATAAGTCGACTATGAAATCCAGGCTGTTCCACCGCCCCAAACCCTGATTTTTAACTCAAAAGAATAAAAATTGAAAGGAAGTTACTCTTAATCGCTGCCAGGTAGGGCGCGCTATACAAATCTATGAATGAACATCTCTGTGAGCGTAGATAACACAATGAAATAGGGTCAGTGTAGGGGAAACATTCTATATGACATTATAAACGTGGCCATATAAGTTCCAAATTGTTTTTTATAACTAAGCCGACTGGAATAAGATAGCAATTACCTTTATGCACCCGAGGCCAAAATGGGAGAAGAAGAAAGGAAGGGGGAGAATGGGAAAGGAGAGGAGAGAAGGGGAGGCAACTGAATTGCCAACGACAGAGCTGCTGCCTACTACATATGGCAAAGCCCCAGACATCGAGCGAAGAATTCCAAGGACTGACTAAACTTCCGCCCCAGGAAAGTGTGGGCGTCGATGTAAGTTTTCCTGCCAATATCTCATATGTAAGGAAGAAATTAAAAAATGCAGGCGTGCACCAGGCCTTCTGTTTTTTCTTTAAACTGAAACATGCATCACCAAACCGCAAATTTACTAGTCTCTATATTTAACAAAAAATGAGACAAATTGACCTTCAGCATTTACAAACAAAATACTTTCATTGCATGAATGCAACAAAACTATGGCTCATTACTGCCAAACTATGTGAAAATGGTATCCGGCCGAATGAAGGTGTCACCACTTTCACTACTGATGACGCTGATTCACACCTACAGTATATACCTATGGTAATGAGTCGCCACCTGTCGAGCATAAAAATGAAGTGGCGGCGACGACTGTGTTACGATACTCTCACGATTCCAAACAAGACTGTTTCAAGCAGCGAGGTGCCAAGACGCAAGGAAAGGACTTATCACAGTGTTGTTCTGACTGGGCCACTACTATCATGGAACACCTATGACTCACCACAACGACCGCAAGGGAATGAGATCAAATCATTTAAGTAGACGACAAGAATTTACCTTAAATATCAATTGGCGGGTACTTACTGTAAGTGAGAAATAAAATACAATAGATTTTGAATTATTTAATTGAGATACATCATTATGTACCTTGTGATTATCTTGAATGGAACTTTATATTAATTCTTGGCCTCAGGATTAAAAAGAAATAAAATCAGAAATTTCACTGAAATTTGATCAATATAACCGTACCAACTTCATTTATTTTTCCCTTGCGAATGTTGACGAACCCATCCTGACACCTGCATGGCGTGCACCAGGATTAAATGAGTACAGGGTTAAGCGGTCCCGGCGGCATTTTCCCCAGATGTAACCGAGCTCGGTGGCCTTTCCTGTAAAAAGCGGGACGCCATATCTCAAAAGCTAACCAGACAATTTAATTGAAAACAATCTCATTATGTTTCCCACACCCAAATTACGATAAGAACCCCATGTCGTTAAACTAACCTAACCTAACCTAACCTAAGGGGATGGCAAAACAAACCGAGGCTGGTGCATTGCTAGCATACACCCAGGAATTTGCGTCCCGGCGTTACTGCGCATGTTTGCGACGTCGCTGGAAGCCTGGAAGCTTACCACAGAAGAAACCAAGGAAATAAAGGGTCACTATGACAAATTTCACGTTCGGATTTTCCTTTCGCCTCTGATTAGATCTGCATCCTTACACGGAACAAGAAGCCATGGTCGCGATCCCGTCGTCGCGGTTAAAAGGACTGACCAGTTGAAAAGCACCTTAATCTGGGTTAAGCGTTACACACAAGGGCTAAGAGACGCAGGAAGCGAGTGACGTCGAGATAGAAGTGAACACTGGAATCTTTTCTGTTCTAGACATTAATGTCAACGCTATTTACATACTGTATTAAAAAATTCCTTCACGTCCATGATAATAGTAAATTGCATAAATTGGGAAACTCGTTTCAATAAAGCAAAAGGCAACAGTTGCTAGCGCCCAGTTTTTGTCACACTACGTTTAAAAAGGCTTCATTGTCATTACAACTCATCAAGGGCTAATTATACAGAAGCCAGCAGAAGACCTATTCGAGTTATCTCAGCCACTTTACAGCATCTAAATTTAAATGTATTTTTTTCTAATTCGGCTATAATATGTTTTTTCTTTATTTTGGCCCATCCGTTCATCGAAGGTTTTCACTGGCGATGCTTGAGAAGCACAGGTATCAGAGTAAAAAATGTGAAAGTCCTGACTTGGTAAAAGTTTCAATCCATAAATATATATACACACACAGATACACACCAATCCATAAATACACACACACAAACACACACACACCTCACACACACGCTCACGCATACACATATTTTTATGAACTGTCTTTCTTAAAAGAAAGGATGACAGTCCAGTTCCCAAGAAAAATGGCTGTGAGAGAAATACGGAAGTAGGAGGGAAGCTGGAAGGGCTACTCTGCTCACTGAAGTGAGATCTATGACTTGAAACAAGGCGTCCAGGATCGACGTCTCTGGAATAACCACGCACATCTCTAAATAAAAGAAAAACACTTAGAATTCGAGCTCTGAACTTCATTTCAATGCTCTTAATTTAACACTGATCTCAGTAATAAAACAGCCATTAAAAAATTTAAAAAAGAATTGTTCACACTTTAAGCATGGAATATTAAAACATACAAAAACATTCAGAATTTAATATTTCACCTTTCTCTAGACAACCGCATTTTTATACAGGACATGAAGCTATGCATATTCATATGAAGGTACAGTGGCTGCAGCTGCAAGTACATGTTCCTTTGATCTCGGAGCTGCAATAATAGCATTGAAACAATAACCCAAAAACCATTCCCGGGAATTCATGACGTTTTCGAGAATGAGATCAAGGAAACCCCAAAAGAACCAGACTTTGGCTCGCAAAGCATAAGAAGAATACAGAATATCTATAATAGAATCAAGTCACAAATGGCCCAAACAGCAAAGAAAAGAACGATCGATTTTGAGAAAACTAAAAAAAACAAAAATTAGCACAATTCTAAAATGTTTTCTTTGTGCGATCCTGTTGTGAGTGGATAAGGAACTTGGAAGTAACGACACTTTCATTCACAAAAAGTGAATCATCTTTCCACACAAGCGAAGATATAAAATACTTGTGATAAAGTGTAAGAAAATTCAAGACAGCTACGCAAGTTTTGACCCTTGGCCTAAAAATGAGATAAGTATAAAAACAGGTCAACTATTCAAACGAAACTGACGCATCAGGCATCCAGCTCTTTAAACGAAACGAATATAAAATTCATAGTCTATTGTAAAATTAATATTCCAAATGTTATTACCAAACACAAATTAAGGAATTAATATAAAGGTGATCAATCATTTACGGCTAATGGAAAAAATTAAAACATGAAAGGGAATGGAAAAGGTAAAATATACAGAAATAAACACAAAAAATCTTAAAAATGGTTTCACTCCTGTCGGGTGAGAATTAATTCTTCGGGGCCCTTCCGTTTAAAAATATATGATGGCATACATTTTTACTTAGTAATGGTCACATAATTCACTGTTTAAGTCAACGAGGGCAGACTGGATTTTTAGGAAACGACCAGACACCTCTCCCTCCCCAGGATCTGGATCCACACCCGGTTTATCCAGTTATGAGCTAACGCGCTACCACATACACTACGATGTCTGAGAGAGAGAGAGAGAGAGAGAGAGAGAGAGAGAGAGAGAGAGAGAGAGAGAGAGAGAGAATTAACAGAGCACAAGTAGCCCTCGAAAGTTGTATTTAAAACAACTAAGTCTCATCTCGCAACAACCATTGCGCAAAAAATAATCATGAAACGTAAATGCCTCGGGCTGTGAAAGACGCTGAAAATGGTCTCGAAAGTGCTGCTGAGCTTGAATTTCATTATAAAATGAACAGAACTTCATTTTATAATGTGATGTGATTTTCAATCAAATTTGGCGATCGTAGAAAAGTAAATAGTGACCCAAAACCAAACATGCGGTGAATCTCATGGGAGTCACTGGTCTTGTCACATGTTACCTGTGAACTTCTTCATCTGGGACAAGGTCAAAGATCACTCGCCTAATCCAACTTTTTACTGCCCCTTTCTCTAACATCTTTCCCGTAACAGTTCACATTAAACCATACTCCTTCATTCTAGCACCAAGATAATAACACTTAAATCTTTTATTGAAGCAATTTCAAATGGAAAAGACCTTTACATTTCCTCTACACCTGAACCTCAAGTCTATGTACAATTGGAAACCTTTAACCTAAACAAAGACGTTGCATCAAATTATACTCATCTATTCCTCGTTGGCAGGGTCGGTATAGTTCTCGGCTAGCACTCTGCTGGACCCGCGTTCGAGTCTCCGACCGGCCAATGAAGAATTAGAGGAATTTATTTCTGGTGATAGAAATTCATTCCTCGGTATAAGGTGGTTCAGATTCCACAATAAGCTGTAGGTCCCGTTGCTAGGTAACCAATTGGTTCTTAGTCACGTAAAATAAGTCTAATCCTTCGGGCCAGCCCTAGGAGAGCTGTTAATCAGCTCAGTGGTCTGATTAAACTAAGGTATACTTATTTATATCTGAAGCCTAATACCTCTATGCATTTCTATATGAGCTTATCTCTGCAAAATATGTCGTACATATGACTTCGTCCTTTTATATGTAAAGCCTATGCAGTTCATCTCTGAACATCCATTTGCCAAACGATTTTATATCAGCGCCATTATTATATTACATCATGACCAAACCATTTCAAAACACCCTAACCCATTAGGCCTTTCACCTATTCTAGCTTTTGAATTCTGCCTGCACCACATAAACTATACAAACAATTCAATCAGAAAGCTTCTACCTATCTCTCTTTACTTCCATTCAACATTCACACTAAACATCTGCAGGGGAGAACTGGCTCAAGAATCCCTATTTTACATATTTAACATTCCAAGTCTTTTCACAATCTGTTGCACACACACACCTACCTTCATCATCATAATATTCAGTGGTTCACATCTACTCACACCATTACAGCATCAGTTATATTTCCTTCCAAATACTTAAACGAATGAACATTTTTATCACTTAGTACCACCACCCTTCCAAATTTCTCAAATCCACCCAGAAACAGATTCAGAATCTCCCATTACTTTCTCTTTCATTGTATTCTTTTCCATTCTTAGAGCATTTGTACCCACTATATAAACTTTTTCTCCTGCCACACTCAATGTTGCTATCATCATCATCATCCAGGTGCCATATCCCCAAGGACGTCAGCAATCATGGCTCGCCACTCCTCTCTATTTCCGGCTCTCTGTAGCAAGCAACTGAGCTGCAGACATTCTTCCTCCAGTCATTCTCACCAATCCATCCATATATTTTTGTCTAGGTCTTCCTCTTGGCCTCCTCCCATTTGATTTTACCAGTGAGAGAGAGAGATGTTCTAGTTCTTGTCTTATCAGTATGTGACCCACAAACCATCCTCCATTTAACAGATTCGTAGCCTTCCACCCTTCCCAGAGCCTTCCAGACCTCACCAGTACTACCCCTCACCTATGTATACCCCTTTCACCTTTCCCTCACTCCCACCCCGATACACACTTTATCCCCTCTCTCAATAAGTGCCAAAACATCCAGCGTTAACTTCTTAAACATGTCAACACTCACACATTTGTTCTCGCCTCCACAGCATCTACATACATACAGATCAGAATACAAGATCTTGGTAATTATTTTTCTCCATCTACTGCCAAGACAGTAGAGTATGGGACTGCAAACCTGATACACAGGATATTTGGTTACTCACATCAAGCAGAGCAGTGGGATGTTTCTTCCCTTTCCCTGCATTCAACAGGCATGAAGTGTATGGGCTATTTCCTTACAAGAGACTCATCTGTCATTAGGGGTTACTCTGACCAATAGCTCCACAACCCTTCAAACAGCTCCTTTGTTTGAGGTACATTATATCTGTATTCCAAATAATTAGCACATATATATAACATACATGCATACATACACACACATATATATATATATATATATATATATATATATATATATATATATATATATATATATATATATATATATATATATATATATATATATATCCTTATTGTGCATTGGTTAACTTAAGGCATTCCCTCACCAGCGAGAAACTGGGATCGGTAATTGACAGCTAAAATGATTAAGCACATTCCATTTAAATACACGTGAATCACTTGCCAACAAGAATTATGTACTGTACAAGCTAGTTTATCAACTTTACCATAATGAAAGAACACGTAATAGATCATGCAACTGAGGTATTATCATGGATAACTGTAAATACAGTATACACATGCATAATTATATATGGATATGGTGCAATTACGTATTGGTTTCCATAAATTTACCATGTAGATTAAGAATAAAATGTAAGTGTGCATTTAATAAGTACAAATATATGAATGGTATTGAACATGCTGTGTGTGTGTGTCGGGGGCGGATGTGTTGGAGGTACCTCTCTCACGTTTTTTACCCAAAAAGAGGGGTTTTTCGCTCTTGGTGATTATACCTCTCATAGAAGGCAATGTATTAATAGTGTACGTAATATCTGGTGCTTAATCCAGTTAGTGTTGTGTAATTGCAGATATATTAATCTACGTTCTGCCCCAATCAGTGCCTTCGGAATTTTTCAAGTTTCAAATTCTCGAAGCCTATTGGCCCTGGGAAATGGGTAATAGAGTGCTGTGTATGTGTTAGTGCTTGGCCCTCCCTTTACCAGAAAAATGTCATCTGACCAACCTCCAACCGTCGTGCCAGTGACCTTGGCACCTAACGATAACTGTGCCCCACACACAAGTTCTGTACTCGCAAACAATTGTCTTTACTCTATCCGATACCAATCGAACCATGCAGATGTCGAGTCAGCTATACAATCTGTCAGTGCAGCCTTCTCCAACGAGGAAATTAACTCTGCATATACAAATTGCAAAGACCTAATACCAGATACCATTCTCCTGGAGCAACCCACAAAAAGCCTATCCCCTCACAAGAAAGCATCATATATCACTAAGTGGCTAAGGACCTGTTCGGTGGAAATTTACACTGATGACCCTTACAATCTGCCTCCAAAGGGGCCTGCTGATCTAAGTCTACCTGCAGTGTACCATAAGGCAGAAAATGCCTTTCTAAAAGCAAAATCCCTCCCAGAAAAAATTGACAAAACCTCAGAAAAAATTGAGGAAGCACAAGACAAATTTTCACAGATCTGGCACGTGATCAAAGGATTGCAGGAATCACTCGACAGTCTTAAAACTGTGGAAACAAATAACAATCTTTCACAGATCTGGGATGCGATCAAAGGAGTGCAGGAATCATTAGACGATCTCACAGCAAGCCAACTGACTCCTTTGAATGAGGCATCTATTATTTCCTCGCCTCCCAACAACACGAGAGAAGTGAGGGTGCGACGCGAAGTCGAGATAGCCATACCCTCCCATGACGGAACTGCCCTCTCCCCCTCGGATGAAGTGCCCACATCACCTGTAGACCTATCGGAGAGGACTGACGAACTCCCAACCTCCTCTCCCTCCCCAGTGGCTCCAGTGGAAGATAGAACTTTAGCGATGATCACCAGCCCTCGTGAGTCTTCCGACCCTATCTCTTCCCCCCAACCCCCTGTCGTGGGTGAAGATGTGATTGGTCATGAAGGGAGTGGGGGCTGGCAGACACAAACAAGTAGAAAAAAGAAAAGAACATCCCGAGTGTTCACTGAACCGAAGCCCAGCATTCGTGAATCACCTCACCCGAAACCTGAGAGGAGATATCACGTTGTGATTCACAATTTACGGTCATCGGTGAAGCTAGACGCCATAGTAGAGAGACTTAAGTTCCTCACAGGATCCGACCCTCTCATCTCCCACGAACTCCCATGCAAAATTAAACATAAAGTGGCCTACAGGATTACTTGCCTATTTCACCACCGCGTATTTCACCACCGCGATGTTCTTAAAGGCGAGAATTTCGGTCCTACCATAAAAGTCTCAAGATACAACCTAACCTGGGACCAACCTCCCCCAGGGGAACTTACTGACACCCCAAGTAGAGGTTCAGGCGCAGACTCGCCTTCTACCACAAGTGCCAGCCATCCTCCCAAGCCGAGTGAATGCCCACCCCCGATGGCCAATCCCCCATCCACCCAAATGATCAACTCATTCATTTCCCATCTTCGTGAGCTGCCATGGATACACTAAATATAATCTCTTGGCATATTTTTGGCCTCAAGCGGAACATTCCTCCCCTAAACATGTTCTGCAAAAACTTTGAAGGCATCATTGCATTGCAAGAAATGCTCCTCTGGCCTCATGACCTTGCCATCTGCAATTCAGTGCATGAAGCCTTCAGAGCTTTCTCGACCTCATCCATGCAAGTTACAGATCACATCACAGCCGGTCGCCCAAAAGGGGGTCTTTCTTTCCTGTGGCACAAATTGCTAGACAATGTGGTGAATGTGTTGACCTATAGGAGTGACAGATTGCTGGGGCTTCAAGTGACAGTAGGGGACTCTAAGACCCTAATAATTAATGTTTATATGCCCCGGGAAAAGAACGATAATTTTGATCAGTACTGCATGATCCTAGGTGAGTTACACAGCATTATTCACAACTCTATAATCGAGGGCCTTAATTCTCATCCCACAAAACAGTTTTATAATGAATTTACTCGCTTCTGTCAAAATCACGCTCTCCGAATTAGCGATGTAATGCTCCTCCCTCCCTCCTCCTATACCTATGTACAGAATAGAACGGACACAGTTACAACCTCCTGGCTGGACCACTGCATCACATTCCCTCAAATTCATGACTCTATTGTGACCTGCAATATTTGCTACGATCTTGCAATGAGCTATGATCACATCCCCTTACAGGTTTCATTCAGTACCCCATCCCTCCCTACCGTGAACCCCCTAACTGATCACCCACCTGCTGTTAACTGGGATTTTAAAAACCAACAGAAAACCAGATCCTTCAGGGAAACCACGGAAACCAGGCTGCGGTCAATAGCCCAACCGGCAGACGCCTTACTGTGCACTAACCCAAAATGTAGAAACGATTATCACAGGAAAGATCTGGAAGAATTCTATTCAAACATGATTTCTGCTATGCTCGCCTACGGCAGGGATACCTTTAGATCTCGTCAACGCAACTCTCGTAATGTACCTGGATTGAATGAATTGTTTAAAGATCTTTATACACGTTCACGAGAAATGTTTTTACTGTGGAGGCAAAATGGTACCCCGAGGGAAGGACACTTTGCACTGCTAATGAGGCAGACGAGAGCAAACTTGCCCTTAAGCATTGCAGACTGAATGAAAAGCAACTAAGAGCTGATGCAATGTCTAGGAAATTAGAATCTGGCGGTTACCCCCGTCTTTGGAAGGACATTCAATCCCTAAATCCCAAAACAAAAGCTATCACAGAGAGTAGAAGCCGTCGGTGACGAGGCAATCGCAAGAATGTGGGGTGATCACTTCAGCACCATCCTGAATTGCATAAACGATCAAGACTCCCGCAGAGATGCAAATAACCTCCTTACTGATAATATTCGGTTTCATTTCGCCGATCGGATTACGCCAGGTAACATCAGCGATACCATAAACAACCTACCTAATAATAAATCGCCCGGCTGCGATGGTCTGCCTGCTAAAGCTTTCAAATTCTGCCATCCGATAATTTGCATTTTGCTAGCTACTCTGTTCAATGCGTGCACAATTCACCAGTTTCTCCCAGACTCCCTACTCTTAGTTATCTTAAAACCATTAGTAAAAAAACAAGCTAAAGGATGCAGCTGACCCTGGCAATTATCGCCCGATTGCAATTACTACAATCGCGTCGAAGAAACTTGAGTCCGTTCTTCTAGTGAGACTTCTCCCCTTTCTACACATTACTGACAACCAGTTCGGCTTTAAAGCAAACCACTCAACCGACACCTGCATCTACATCCTGAAAGAATTGCTGAACTATTACCTATCATCAGCCTCTCCTGTTTTCCTATGTTTTGTAGATGTGAGAAAAGCATTTGACACAGTAAACTACCTGAAGCTCTTCCTGAAGCTGCACAAACGAGGCACAGCTCTACATCTAATTGGCATTTTATGTTGTTGGTTCTCCACACAGCAATTCTGTGTCAAATGGGGTAACATACTGTGTCGTACACCTTCGGCTCCTTAAACGAGCTCCGGCAAGGGGGCATTCTCTTTCCATACCTGTTTAACATATACACAGATGCCATGAATGTCAAACTGAACTCACTCCCAGTCGGATGCACTATCAACGAAACAACAACAAAGAACCTGTTACGCTGACGATATGGTTCTGATCTCCCCATCAGTGCAAGGACTCCAGCGACTCGTCGACACCTGCCACCAATATGCAGAGGAATTTGATATCCTATACAACGAAACCAAGACCAGTGTACGTCGCTGCTCCCGAGATCGCTTAAGCATGTTGCAGAACCACTAATTTTCCTCGGAAATCATCGTCTGGAATTCGTGCCTGAATTTCCGATTTGGGACACATTATCACGGACGACCTAAAAGATACGGCAGACACAGAACAGAAGCGTCGTAAACTATGTGCAACTGGCAACATGATTGCAAGGAGGTTTGCTTCTGTCACCGAGAAACGAAGCTGCTGCTCTTCCGCTCGTACTGCTACAGCATATATGGGTGTTCCCTTTGGACGAACTATACCCGAGAGACCAAGAGACGCATCACTGTTGTTTCACAATGACATTCTGAGACGGCTCACAAACACTCCTCGCTATCACTCAGCCACGCAGATGTTCATAGAAAACCGCCTGGATAATTTGAAAATCATTGTGAGGCGAACAATGTCCAGTCTGATCACCCGACTAAGAGACAGCAGCAATTCGCTCATGCAAAGCATCCTGAGCAGTGAGGCAAGAAGATGATCTAAATTGTGGGAAAGATGGAATAATGAGGCGTTTGTTCTTTAAATGCCTTATTCTCTGTTTTTGCAATTATGAAGTGTCATCTCCAGAATCTCTCATTATTATTATTATTATTATTATTATTATTATTATTATTATTATTATTATTATTATTATTATTATTATTATTATATTTCTACGTTCCATGCTGTTTTTGGTATTCTTACTTCCTGTTATTACTGTGTTTAATGTCACTGTAGAGTTTTGCAATTTTCAATATTCGTATTTAGCCCTCTGGGCCTGACCTCAGTAACCACCTAAAGACCTCAGATGGAAATTAATCGTCTACAATCTGTATTTTTTATTGTTATTTTAATTTTTTTTTATTATTCCCTATATAATTACTGTCATTACCATTATTACGAATTCTATTTTTTTTTACTTCTTCAGCAACTGTGTAAATACTGCCGATAATTATTTTTGTCATGTTACCTATATATCTAGATTGTGTGTATTGTATTTGTATATTCCCTGAGCTGCAATAAAGATTATTATTATTATTATTATTATTATTAATATTATTATTATTATTATTATTATTATTATTATTATTATTATAAGTGTCTACAATTACTCCAAAGGCACATGTAGCTGAAAATTGCCAGTTTATTCTTTTTGAAAGCGGATATTTAACCTCGTTTCTTTTAAGACATCATTGATGATGTCACATCAGATTGCCTGGTTTGTTAAAACTTGTAATGTTACTAACATAAATAATACATTGTTCATAGAGTCTGTAATGCCTAAACAACTTCTAACTTCCAAAGTAAGGAACATTAGGTAAGCTGGGGCATTAGCGGCCATCCTCATGAGGTCATTCTCGGACCATCTTTATGCGGCACATTTTTAACAACCTTATTCATCATTCATGTAGTCGAAATTATTAGTAACCCTATCCATAAGTATAAATGGAGAGAAGTTTCCGTTACAAACATACCGCTTACAGTACACACAGATCACTGACAACGTTGATACCAAAGGACAATTGAAACAAGTAAAAAAACCGCCGATTTTTCTTCAGCGCAATCGAGTTTTCTGTACAACGTATAATGCTGTATAAAACTATCCTACGACCTGACCGGCCAGTGGCTCATTGGCTCCCCAGATGTGGTCGAGTTAAGGTGCTTCACACGCCTCCGGAAAGCGCTGCCAGACGCACGATCCATGGCTAATCTTAACCTTAAATAAAATAACTATTGAGGCTAGAGGGTTGCAATTTGGTATGTTTGATGATTGGAGGGTGGATGATCAACATATCAATTTGCAGCCCTCTAGCCTCAGTAGTTTTTAAGATCTGAGGGCGGAAAGACTGACAAAGCCGTCACAATAGTTTTCTTTTGCAGAAACTAAAAGTGAGGCCAATATCTGGCAGTTGTTATCCTGGAGCAAGGTTAGCAATGCGTGTTTAGGGGCGAAGAAAGTTGATCCAGTTGCCTAGCAGCATTGGAAGATATGACCAGCATGAAGGATCTAAAGGTAATGAGAGAGAGACTCAGTTGTTAGTCTGTTTTTCACCTCAAAGCTCAAGAATCTGATTACTTGGGTAACTAATAATACCTGTTTGATTTTGAACCCATATCTAGTTTATTTGTGTACTTTATTAATAAGAATAAAAAAAAGTTTTTCGTATTAGCAATAACAAAAAGCCGAAAGAAGCTTCCAGTAAACATCACTGGTACTATAGTATTATTCCATGTAACAACAACCTACCAATTAATAGCATAGCATAACGTACATAAGAATTTTTCAGCACAGGACCTCCAGAAATGATATTAGACGAAAAAAAGACGGTATTCTAAAATCGAAACACTGTACCATTCCAGGGCCCTTCACAAAACAAAGACATACACAGAAGGCGGCCCACAAAAAATCAAGTACAACAAAGAGGCCCGATTACACGGCATTTCTCGGTATAGATTTTGCACCTCGTTTTGTTCTGGTCACGAAATTATTCTCTCCAGATGATATCTCATCGTTGTGCTTCCCTTATCATCACGTAATACTCAGTACTTGTGGAGGCCATGGTGTCTACGAGTAGTGTCTAATGTCTTTGGCCACCATCATGCAAAGAGCATTATTAAACACGTACTATAGGCCAGCGAAAGAGGAATGGCAAAGTAAGGTTTTACCAAAGCTACTCCATTAGCCTATAGTCGAATGCAGCTTTCAATACACTAATTGCGTTCTGCGACCGGCAACAGGTAATGGTAGCAAAAATCATTTGAGCAATTCTAAAAGAGCAAACGAGCTTATTTATAATGAAGAAAAAGACTGCAGAGCAATTTAAAATGACAAACACTGGAAACGGTCCATTCAAAAAAATAAAGGTGAAAATGATGAAACAACGGGCTGACACTAA
>NC_089746.1:3397387-3417387 GCF_040412425.1 Macrobrachium rosenbergii | reverse complement strand
AACATGCACACAAATACACAGAGAATGCGACTAAACCTTCCCAGCCAATGCTTTGCAAATAGTATTCCTGCCATGAATGCCCTGTCGCTTTACTCAAGCCGAGCGATGAGAGCTAAACAAATTGCATATGTTGGGAAAACGCAGCAAATATGGAATAAAGAGGGTTCAGAAAAAATGAAATGTTTCAGTACGTATACTGTTGCACATAACGTTGACTAATTGCCAAATCTGCCCCTGGCATGGCATTAATAAAATAAATTTAACTTTTAACTTCCTCTTTCTTATACGCAGCCAACATATGCATACATAAAAATACAGACAGGCGCAAGCGAATATAGGCACAGTCAAGCTCAAATATTCACATACTGGTATATCACAGTTACACAGGCATGCAAATTCATTCCTCTATAGGTACGGCTCAACTGTCAAATGAATTCGGTTAGAGCGGTATTCGTCCTCACAACGGACAAAGTCTACGGACAGTGTTTCATTTTAAAAATGGAAACATTCTTGATCCAGGGTCTGTTTCCTACCCATCCTCCGACTTTGCCAATAAAGTGGATCTCATACACTCGCGCGTGCGTGTGTGTGTGTATGAGAGAGAGATCTGTTCAAACTTGAGTAGTTTTGTTATCCATCCTATGCGAAAACAATTCACTGAAACATAAAATTGACCTGGCAACAATAAAGTAAAAATCAACCATTAAAAGAACTTGAAACATTACTCTTATATGACTGCAACAGCTTTTCAAAAGGATCATTTAAAGCACGCCTGTTTTTCTTGCCAAGACTTAGTACACAAACTTCATCAACATCGATTTCAGATCTTCCTTGTAACTTACACTTTATCACCATCCATTTCAGATCTTCCTTGTAACTAACGGTGTTCTCATTTACTCTGCCCAAATCTTTGTGTGTCTATGAACAGACACCCCAAAGTAATCGGTGAATTAACAATTGGCGTGGAAGCGTTCAACCTCTTTCTGAGGTTTTTGGTTGTACAGTAAGTTATCCAAAGACAGCAGCTAGAACTAGGCCAGAGAGATTTTATATTTGGAAGTCTATTAACTTGGCATTTTAGATCTAGCCTAAAGAATTAGCCCACTGGATACGCTGTCCTTGTGTAAAAAGAGAGAAATACAAGTTGGACATAGCAGAAGCAGCTTCAATTTTTTCCCTAGAAAGGTCAACCGAACTGTTCGGAAGAGTGAGACAACGTCAGCCACTGAAAAGTCATGCAACCCGAATTAAATTACACGCGTACAATAACATAATGTACACTTCTAAAAACAGTTAAATCAAAAGTGAAGGCCTATGCAAAAAGTAAAACAGCTTCATAATTAATCAGAACATCGGTTCTTTACATAATTGTTGTCATTTATCTTGCACGCAGTCTGGCGCATCCACTTTCTCGAGCCATTTCATCAAGTTGACCGCACTGTCTCTAAAAACACTAAAGCACCCCAACATACACTGCTCCATGCTCGGACTTATTCTGAGAATTTCTACCTTTTTCAGCCTCTCGCCACTTCTTACTTCACGTATAGGCTACTCTACTTCGCAAAGCAATGACTGTCAGAGCTTCCACTTTATTTTCTTGGATAAGAATTTAACTTTCACGCTCCCCATGAATAATACACAGTAGACAACGATGGCAATAAGAACAGCATTATTTTCAGAAGTAATATTAATATCTAGCAACTCTAAATATTAGTGCGAACTAGTTATCTTCATTGCAGGGACTTCCCTGTATTATAGTTCTTCATTGGAGGGATGGGTAGAGCCCTCGGCTAGCACGCTGTTGGCCCAGCGTTCGACTCTCCGACCGGCCAGTGAAGAATTAGAGAAATTTATTTCTGGTGATAGAAATTCATTCCTCGTCACAAGTGGTTCGGATTCCACAATAAGCTGTAGGTCCCGTTGCTAGGTAACCAGTTGGTCCTTAGCCATGTAAAATAAATCTAATCCTTCGGGCCAGCCCTAGAAGAGCTGTTAATCAGCTCAGTGGTCTGGTTAACCAGAGATATACTTACTTTTTTTCCCGGTATTATGCATTTCTCACCATTGCAATGGAACTTGTTAGTGTATGATGCCATCCTGCAGTTTCTAAGCAATAGGAAGCCAACATGCAAAGCCCCTAAGGTGGGTGTGGCCCTGCCAGTCTCCACTCAAGGCCACCTTAGCTTCTCTTATAGGTTAATCAAAATAGACATAAGGCTATGAAAATTTGGGCCAAAGGCCAAGCGTTGGGACCTATGGGGCCACTCAGCGCTGAAAGGGAAATTGAGAGTAAAACAGTTTTGAAGGTTTAACAAGAGGAAACCTAGCAGTTGCGCTGTGAAACAACTGTAAGGAGAGAATGGAAAGTAGGATGGAAGAAAGAGAATATGAATGGAGGCACAGCAAAAGGAATGAAAGGGGTTGCAGCTAGGGGTCGAAGGGACGTTACAAAGAACCTTAAGTAATGCCTACAGTGCACAGGGCGAGGCACATTGACGGCCCTTCCCTCTTACAAAGATAATTACCATTGTTGGGATAATGAAATCATTCGTCTAAAGAAATGAAGCAGTTGACATACATACGAGAACAGCAATCAAGAAATAATAAAACGAATGAACTGAATCCTGTCGCTTTTATGCCATTATCTCTGTCGATTTAAAAACCTTAGGAACTATACCAAGTCTTCTGTCTACAATGCGTTTTTAAGTAAACTGTAAAAAATGAAGGCCTCGTGTCGAAGGTAATGTTAAATACTACTACTCGGATTTTTACGAACGAAAAATCCTTAGATATTCTCAACCATGAACCTGCATTCCTAATTAATACTACGCGCTGTGAAGAAAAGCAAATGCATCTTCATTAGCAAATGTTAAATGGGAGCTTGGCCCATTAAGTGATGACATCCTGAAACTCAAAGTGAATACAACTTCGCATCAGAGATTACTGTGGCTGAAGGGAAGCATTTTGTGCAATTTTTCAAAAAGTAATTGCAATAATAATAATAATAATATAATCGTCGTCACCTATGCTTTGTCTTCATGGGTCTTGAAACTGCCTTACAGCAAAGGGTTTAGCGCATAAGAGGACGTTCGTGGGTCCTTTTTTGCATTTCTGTACTTGGCATTTTAATTTCCAATTGTCCAGCATCTGTGTATCTTTAATTAAGATGAAATCCATAATTTTTATGTCGTCTTTCTGCTGGAACTTCAGGGAGATCTCGCACTTCAGAAAATAATCTTGCGGAAAACATAACTGTGCTGTCGTGGAAGGGACAAGTGTACTCTTGAAAGGTTTTCTTTTAAAACAGAAAATTTACAGTAACTTTGAATAGACGTCTCACCTTTAATGCAACAGGAGACAGCAGAAGTGAGAGATATCAAAATGACTCAGCAGTTCCAGGAAAGGGAGAAAGTATTTTCTCTGGGGGAGAAATAGTATTATCATAAAATTGCAAGTTAAGTGGGAATATTTTATGTTGAGAGGGGCATGTGATGTAAAAAGTCAATAGCTGTAAATTCTATTTGTAAACCAAAGGGGCAGACACCACGTTATAGGTGATCCATGTGCACGTGACGTTAGGGTTTGTAAAAGTGTGAAGAGCTCTCAACCCTGGTGGAGTGGTAATGGGTCAATGATGAGAGCGGACGTGAACTCACTCATCACTTCGTCCAAACCTCTTGCGAGTAAACTCCTCCTGAATATAATATAAGAATACAATTGTGGTACTTGTAATAAATCGATAGAGTTGTGACACGTGAACAAAAAGACGAAGGACAAAGTCGAATACAGAAGCCAAGAAACTACGACTGTCTGTGAGAACAGAGGTATCTGATGAAGATTTCAATGGCAGTTTCACCTATGAGGATTACCGCGTTGCAGCCTTCCATTTTTAATGATGACACGCTGAGAGAGAGAGAGAGAGAGAGAGAGAGAGAGAGAGAGAGAGAGAGAGAGAGAGAGAGAGAGAGAGAGAGGAGGGTATGCCATCCCAAGTGATAATATTCAATCGACACTGAAGGGGGTTTTGGAATGATTGCCCCGAGCCTCATAGCATAGTCGATTTATCTGACTGGGATTTGGATGATTTAAAGTGGAGGTAAAGAAGAGGACTGGATCGTGAAATTGAAAGCAGGCCTTCGGGCCAAAGCATCAGTCCATATGGTGGGGAGAGCATGGAATCCATCACGATCTGCATCTGTCTTTATTTATATATATATATATATATATATATATATATATATATATATATATATATATATATATATATATATATATATATATATATATTTATATATATATATACATATATAATATATATATATTTATATATATATATATATATATATATATATATATATATAATGTATATATACATATATATGTATTATATATATATATATATATATATATATATATATATATATATATATGTATATATATATATATGTATTATATATATATATATATATATATATATATATATATATATATATATATATATATATATATATATATATATATATATATATATATATATATACACACACACCATCCATGTCAGGATTCGAACCACTACACAAAAGAAAAGTTTAGCGAGAAACACAAACACACACTGCTACATAGCACAGGTTATTAGGGCGTTGGTTCGAATCACACAAAGTAAAAACCTTTGTTAATTTCCCGCTCAATAGGGATTCTTATGATAAGCATATCTAAAGGAAATGTACAAAAAGCTAAGAAGTCACTGTAGCTATTAAAACTATATATATAAATATATAAACATATATGCACATTTATATGTTCCAAGTGAAAACGCAATAACGCGCCATGGCATGCCAGCACACTAGTTCAAACCCCTCTGCAGAGAGTGGAAGTCCTTTCGTTTGTACTGCCACGCATTTGCAAATGGTGCACGGAAGTATATAAGAGGTCTTTTCTCTCTATATATATATATATATATATATAAAAATATATATATATATATAAATATAAATATAAATATAAATATAAATATAAATATAAATATAAATATATATATATAAATATAAATATAAATATATATATATATATATATATATATATATATATATATATATATATATATATATATATATATATGGACCGATTTATACTAGTGATTTATAAGAAACCCTTCTTCAGACCGCCATGTATTCATGTGCCCTGTGATTATTTGTGATTGAGACGTAACGGAAAACCCGCGGGCCTTCTATGAGCCTTTGAGATCAGGGTATAACGGACAAACACAGCTGGCTTCCAAAGTGCCAAACGACCGTTGACGGCTTGGCGTGGGTGCCACGAAGGGCGTCCATACGCTACGATCCTATTGGCCTTTTTCGAACATAGGAGCTATTCAAAACAGGAGTAATATATATACTTAAACCTCCAGGAGACAAGGAATAGAGTAGCTAAAATTTAAACATTTATTTTAATCACAAATAGTATCTTAATAATGTTACTATTAAAACATTATTGATGCCACCCAGATGCGGTGCCCATGGCACTGAACACCATGTCCCCTCGCCTTGAATCTCTAGACACAACCTATACAAAAAAATAACTACCATAAATATGAGATCCATAATACAGATACCATCCTACAAATATAAATTTAAACCACATAACTCCTAGAACCTAAATTTCTGGTAAACCAATCTTTCAATAGGAAGAATATGCCGTCTTGAAATTAGTTACTGTGAACTATTAAAAGAGGATAAAAGATCTCTTAAATTCAATAATGGCAGTAAAAAATATAAGTTACGAGATTTAATTTATGGGACTAGTGATATGGATGTCAAGAAAAATTACTTCAATAGCTCAATTGATGTGTGCCAACAAAAAATGAGACCAACCTCAAAGTAACCAGACGTCTTAAAGTGCTTGAAGAGTTACCCGTTGACATTAGGTCTTCCCGCCGACCAGAGCTGATGCGGTGGAATGCTAAGAACAACTGACGGCAGTAGCTGGTAAACAAGGGTGGAGAAACATGCCGCCCGCTGCCGCTCCTGGACTCCGAAATGTAGATTTGATGTCTTATTCTTCCATATTAGCCGAGAATAAGATCCATAAAAAAGGTTTCCTGTAAAAGTTTCTTGATATTTCCCAGAGTTAATCACAAGCCGTGGTAAGGAAAGTGGTGAGTTGATGGTTGGTGGGAAACAACTACAGAATGTAAATAAATAAACCTCGAAGAAACTTCTGTTTATTTACTTGAAGTTCTTGAACGGTTTAACAGTCGTTAAACGACGAAAACAGCGGGGAAGTTAAATCCTAATTTGTTGACACACAACATCTTACATTACCAATAACGAATACTTAAAGAACTAAACAAGGGTTCAGAGATCTTTTTAAACAAAAATTATATAAGAAACTGTTATTAAGATATACATTATATCTTATTTTATACAGGAGCCACAATCATCGAAGGCCTAAGGTCTGAGGATCCCGAGTGCAGGGTCTGTTAAAAAGCTGTCCGGTCAGTCTAGCGTGGCGGGCGATGGGCTCAGGTGATTGTTAGGACAGTGATGGGCGACATGAATTGCCTTATGCTACGTTCACACATTCACGTATCAAGGCACGCATGCCCACGCACGGCCACGAACGGGCGGAGCCAGAGATACGTAAAAACAACGCAAACACAACGTAAATGTACCGTAAGTACTGTGTAAATCGCGCAGCATGCGGCGCGTCATTACTGGACCACCTGGCTGTGCGCCGGGGGCAGGAACCTTCGGCCTGCTTAAAATTATGCGGGGTGGCCAGGTCAACTGTCAGGTAGCGTGGCCCGACCCGCACAGCGATGGCGCTACCAGCGGGCTGACAGCACAGCTGCCACGCCGTTACCTGGGGGCACACGCTGCCCCAGGGCACTGCATGGCTGTCAGAATGGCGTGGGAGTAGACGCGCAAAATGCCGCAATTTCCAACCGCGTAGATGTGGCAACGCTTTGACCTGGGATAAAGGGGCAGTGCTTCTCCAGCCAGCATCCTGTTGCTATCTCCCTCCCAGCGCCTCTGTTCGCCGTCCACTGCAGCAGCCAAGATGCCCAAAGGACCCATGCTGAAGAGGACCAGGAAAGGGGCCCTGAGAACTCCAGGAGCCCTGGCAGCTGGAGTTGCCAAAATCAAAGCCTCCTGAAGCTGATGGTCCCCCTTCAGGCAGCGATGCTGTTGTGCTGAATAAGCTCGAGGCCGACGAGCTCGTGACGGAGAGCGACCCAGAGGAGGAGGAAGAGGTTATTTGCCTCGCCTACGAGCGACCCGCACGCGCCACCGGCGACAACGCCTTAAGGGGGATGCCGACGCCAACTTAAAGCACTCCTGATGGAGATGGCCCTACAGGAGGTAAAGTAAGAACCCAGTGATCCTCTGGAGGAAAATGAGAGGCTAGTTATTCGGTGGCTGGAGACCGAGGCCGAGTTCATATATAACAAGGGCCTCACAGCCTACAAGGATAAGGCCAAGGTGTGGAGGGCCTTCGAAGAGAAAGGCCAGTCACTTGTTCCTCCCGTGAGTGGCCATGAACTGAGGACGTGGTTTACGTCCTCAGGAGTCGTTTTGGGCGGCTTACGGCGGAGAAGAGTGGCCAAAGGGAGGGCAGACGGCTGACAGACCGGGAGAAATGGATACTCAACATTTTCCACTTCCTGAAGCCACACATTGGGCGTCAAAGGAAGCCAAAGGTGTTGGGACTTCCCATGAGTATGTTTGTTTTAATGTGTTTCCATGCATAATTATTACTGAATATAATGTTATTACATAGTTTCCATGCATTCAATGTACATTTTATACCATGTTCTCATATATGTCGCTCCTCTTTTTACAGGCTGCCTGTGCTGCTGCCACCCCCTGCTGCCGCCCCCCTGCCCAAGTTCTGGACCTGCCTGCTCATGTTTCTTCTGGTCCGACACCGACGCCCACGCCCTCTCCGGTTGATCGAGCAACAACCAATGCTCGGAAACACCAAGTTTCCGAGCTGTTCGACGTCGCCTTCACGAGGGCAGGGCCCTCCGGGACGATATGCTGACGACATCGCATCCACCTCCTCAGAACCCAGCGCCCTCTACTGGAGGAAGTTCTTTCAAGAGGTCGAGGATGAGTGCGCACAGGTGTCAGAACAGCTGGGCCTGCACCTGGAAAATGGAGGTGCTTGGTGCCATTCAAAGGTACATCCGTGCCACCAAAGAGGGCTCCACGGTGCCGCCGAGGCCATGATGACCCACACCATGGCAGTGACAGCAGAGTGTCAGGCACCTGCAGTTCCCTGCCAGCCTGTCGGCATCGCAGCAGCAGCGGGCACTCACTGCACAGCAGCTGGCGCTCCTGCAAGCACAGTTGGTGACATCCACACCAAAAGATCTCAGCAACCTGCATCGCTGGACACGACATTCCTAACAATTTACAGAGCTAATGTATATACTGTTGTTTTTTCCTGTTGCTTTTATGTATGTGTATGTTTCTGTTTATATTAAATAAATATATTTTGCAATATCATGTCTAGCTCTATCCTCTGCTCCAAATATCATGTATTCAATGAAGTAGCTATAATGCAAGTACACAAATAAAGGCAAAAAATGAACCATTTGAATACACTAACATTTCATTATTGACTTTGAAATAAGTTCAAAATACTTTATGTAACATATGTAACAGAAGCAAAATGACAACAGGCCAAATATTAGCAAGTCATATAAAATGTCACAAATTTCGGGAGAAGGTTAAGTTTCAAAAGATAGAATTTTCATATCAGAATATCAACAATGTAAATGCTAAGAGCAGGTACTTTCAAGAACATAGAATTATCACCTCAGAATAAAAACAATGTTAAGAGAAGGTACTTTCAAAAATGATAGAATTATCATATCAGAATAGATTCCATGTTAAGAAATTATTAAAAGGGCAAAATAACTACATCTTCTTTTCTTTTATTTATATATATGTTTGTTTCATATTTATTAAACATGCATTTGCAATGTCATGGGCAGCTCTATCCTCTTCCCATTTACCAAGTATTGATGAGAGTAATATATCATGGATTTGAACAATATCTTTTTTTATTAAATCAACTAAAATAAACGGAAGTACACAAATGCAAATAAGGGCAAATAATCCTGAATTGATACATTATTGATTATTAAATAAGTCCAAAATAAATACAGGAACAGAATAGAAACAATGTTAAGAGAAGGTACTTTCAAAAATGATAGAATTATCATATCAGAATAGATTCCATGTTAAGAAATTATTAAAAGGGCAAAATAACTACATCTTCTTTTTCTTTTATTTATATGTATGTTTGTTTCATATTGATTAAACATAAATTTGCAAAAGTCATGTCCCACTCTATCCTCTTCCCAGTTACCAAGTATTGATGAGAGTAATATATCATAGATTTGAGCAATATCTTTTATTAAATCAACTAAAACAAACAAAAGTACACAAATGCACAGGGCAAAATAATCCTGAATTGATACATTATTGAATTTTAAATAAGTCCAAAATATATGCAGGAACAGACATTTAAGTAATTACAACAATCAGGTATGCAGTAGAGCTAAATCATGTTTCCTGCCAGTGCACAGAGCCTTCAGCCGATGAAAAGTATTCCTTCAGCAAGTTACGCTGTTCCTTTGCATCCCTCATTGCAGTGTTGCCGGTCACGGTTGGAAGGGCTGCTCCTAAGGGACGGGTCATCTCCAGCTACCAGGGATGACAGCATGTGTGACAGGGTGCTCCTGATCTCCTTCTTGTCTTCGAGTGCATGTCTTCTTATGACCATATTGTGCAGAACACATGCAGACATCACTAATGGCTCTATATGGTCAGGCTTCAAGCATATTGCAGTGTGGAATACTCGGAATCTGTTTGCCAGAATCCCAAAGACGTTCTCCACCGTCCTGCGTGCCCTACTTAACCTGTAGTTGTAAATCCGTTTCCTCCTTGCTAAGTCCTCTTTTGGGGTAGGGCTTCATAAGGTAATTCCTCAGGGGACAGCGCATCATCGCCAACTAGGAAGTAGGGCAAGGGGAGATCCATTAGGTTGACCTGGCAGGGCATCCGGTTGGGGAAGATTTGCTTCCTCTTGCAACAGCATTTCTGCCAGTCGGGTCAACATAAATACACCACCGTCTGACTCTGACCCAATGGCTCCCACGTCGACGTACAGGAACTTGTATGAAGCATCAGCAACTGCAAGTAATACCATGGGTAGAACTTGAAGTTGAAGTAATGGTCACGCCCTTGGGAGGGTTAGATGGAGCCTAATGTGCTTCCCATCTATAGCTCCAACACGTTGTCAGTGGAAGTTCCACCGAGTCTCAAAACCCCGGCAACCTCCTGCCACGCTTCAGGTGTTTGTGGCACCTGCAGTTCCTCATCCCCGAAGGCAGCAACAATGGCCCAGCAGGTCTCTGGTAACGATGAGACTAATGGTGTTGTGGGCTGGGAGAAACTAATATTGCAGACTCTTGTATGAATCACCTGTAGTGAGGAAGCGGAGGGTGATAGCAACACGTAGGCCTGGCTCAATGGGTTTCCTCCAGAATGTCAGGGTGTCTTCTGAATGTGGGGTGTGACCTGTTATAACAATTTCATTGAAGAGGTCCTTGTCAATCAGGTAAAATTTCTGTACAGCTCTGGGGCTGGTTGACAACTCCGCCATCAGGTTGTCATAATGACCTTGCTCCATCCTTTTTCTGCAGACAGCCTCGCCACCACACATCCTCCTTGGGCGCCTTTTTTTCTGCCCTAAGTGCTTTGCAGCATGTCATTGCAAGCTCCAGCAATAACATGAAGTGCACATACTCAATGACAAGTGGCAACAATTCTGGTTATCCGTAGTCTGCAGCTATAGCTATGAGTTGACGCATTTCAGCTATGTTGTCCATGTTGCTTCAGCACGTTGGTAGTATGTTTGTCGCTGTGGTATTACGGCATTGACAAGCTCACATGTGCAGCTGCGGCCTTTTATATGGGGTTTAACCCCGCGATGCGATCAAATAACGTGACGTTTGCGTAACTCATTTACGCAGAACGTAACTCTCCTGTGATTGTCATGCGTTGGTGTTACTTTGTGCTCTGCCATGCAAGGCTTCTGCCTGCGCCCACGCTTTTGTTCGTCAGCGCCACGTCACCCTTACGCAGTGCTTACATTTGCGGCGCACTATAACACGCATGCATCACGCGCATCGTCCGTGACACGTATCCAGTTGGGGGGGTATTTGAATGACATGTGCAAGTTTCACCATTCCTCGCCAGATCGTGCGAATGTTGCAGGGTGCGTTTGATATGTGAATGTGTGAACTTAGCATTAGAGTATTGTCAGCCGTAACTGCATAAATTAACGTAACGTAACATTAGCTACAGGGACCCTGCGTAACCATAATGATAATACATAAGTGTTAATTGCATCCTAAAATTTAATTTACATTGGTAGAACCTTAAATGACCCAAATTAGGTCATATATATATATATATATATATATATATATATATATATATATATATATATATATATATATATATATATATATATATACTTAAATACATACACAACACATTTTATATATATACATATGTATATATAGCCTATATATATATGTATATACTATATATATATATATATATATACATAAGAATAGTATGTGCGTGATGCTGATTTTATTGCCACAATATCCTGATTTGTGTCACCTGACTAATGTCTAGGATGCGATCAGGGTTGCGCCAGACCGTGATCCCTGCTTCTCCACAACTAGCAAGCGAGTAGCAGGTTAAATATCCTGTTATGTGAGTAAATCTTGTATATTTGATGCGAAAGGAAAGGAAGGGATGTAAATGCAGAGTGTAAGTTGCAAAGTAAGCTGACAATAAGAAGGATCCAGGAATAAACACTACTCAGTAAGATACGTGATTAATTAGTTAATGAAATTCATTGTGATGGTCCACTATTTCAGCTGATGTACCGAGGAAGGTCTGATACCTAACCCTTGCACGCATTTCCAAGGTTCTTTTTTTGTGAAGTTACTGTACCTTCCCAGTCTCTTATCTGCATCGTGTACCTGTAACTTACTTGACTCTGGCTGGAAATATCGTAAGTCATGGGTATTAAAATATCTATTAGAAATATTTGATAAATCACGAAAATACGGTTCGTGGGGAAAAGAAAGCTTGAAGAAATGACCTATGCATGACATACAAAAGGCGGTGCATAATTAGTCGGTTCCGAAATTTTAAGGAGACAGAACGGAACATGCCGGACCCACTGAGACGCAATGAGCTATGAGTGCTTAAGTCTGTTGGTTCGAGCATTCGTCATATATTCAGGCGACCCGTTGGGCAAAAAGCTTTACAGTGACCCAGAAAGGCAAGCTGTTTTCATAAAGGAGAAGCAGTTGACGTTCACCTTTCAAACAGATCACGCGATCATAGGGCACTATCATTTTGCAAAAATGTAATAAGTTTGAAGAACCATGTATAAATGAACCTTTTATAATTGTGTTCTTAATTTTTCTTACAATTATAAAATCTCCATTTATGAACAATACACATACAAACACATATGCATAAATACTGTAAATACATACATATATATATATATATATATATATATATATATATATATATATATATATATATATATATATATATATATATATATATAACATAAGGATACGTTTCGTGTGCGTGTGGAGAGAAAGAGAGGGGAAGAAATTAAATGCTAGGAAAAATCAAATACTAAGCCTTGGGATTTTGATTTTATGTGGATGCGATGCAGTAGAGATCAAATGTATGTAAGATAACTGAACTATTTAAGGAGAGCAAATCGGGTGAAAGACTAGTATGTGCATGAATGAGTAGGACAAATTATGATAATGTCTGGGGTAGATGAAATGGTGTTGTGGCAGTGAAGGTTGTGCCTAAGGCGCCAGAAAGACTCTGGTACTGGTGCACGTTAGCTTAAGGGTTTTACAGGTATGATTTATTGTGGCAAGACAAAGTTTTAACACTGAATGAATATAGCCCATGAGTGAAATGGAATGAGACTGAAAGAGCATGAGTCTGTGCCTGGCTGAGTTTGAAGAATATGAAGTGGCGGTTGTGCTAGGTGATATAAATGAAAAGGTAGGTGAGAGACAAAAAGAGATGTTCTTAAACTAGTAGGTATGAGTTCTTGGAGTAATAAACCATGGTCCAGAGACCACTGCATATGTGTCCAGAAAAGGTTTTGACTGCTGGAAAGGGGTGAATTCCATATAAGTATATATGGAAGAGAGAAATAGGTGAGAAAACGCTTACAAGACTGCGTTAGCAGTGTAAGTGGAATAAACAAGCTGATGGATAAAATGGCGAGGCATGGCTCAAGGAACATATCTGGTTGAAGCAAAAGTTGGAATAGTCATGTTTAAGCTGGACAGGAAGAGCTTCAAAATGTGGCTGTGTATGTATTTAAGTAAAGCATCGATAAAAAATAGGCCAGGATTAAAGAGAGGTAGGTGGAAGGAGTAGATAAGGAGGCCAGGGTTACAGACAGGAGTAGTAAAAAAAGGTGTTGGAAAGATACCATGATGGGGTCACAAACTCAGCATTCAGTGTTTGTGGGTACAGGAAGGTTGTAAGAGGGAACAAAAATGTCCAAAAATGAGATTTATTTAAGAGAAAAAAGAAAATAAAACGAAGTGAAATTGCTACCAGAAGAAATAATGGGGAAAAATACAAGAAATTCCATGAAGTAGTCCAAACGAGGGGAGAGAGAAAAAACCGAAGTATTAAAACTAAAGAGAAGGTGCGTAAAAACTTTGGGAAGAGTAAGTTGTTTCACAGGAAAGTAAATGCACAGAGAAAGAGTGAGTGGATCTCGGAAAAAAAGATGCACGTGGAAAGACACTGTCTGAAGTGATTACTGTCTTGGGTCTACGGACTGCATTTTTGGAAAATCCGTTGAATTTGTTTGAAGAAAGGCAGAGCTGAATCGTGCAAGAGTGGAAAGGATTTGTGTAAGTTTGAAAATGTTTGCTTAAATGACTGTTGGTATTGTGGTTCAAGGGATGACGGGGTATACAAGAGGTATCTGATAAGAGGGAAATGTTCCATAAGAATGAGTGAGAAGGATCACTCTTCCACTGTATAAAGGTTAAAGTAATATAGGGAGCTGTAAAAATTATGAAGGGATATCTTTTCTTAGAATACCAGAGACGGTGTATGGTAGGATTTCAACTGAAAATCCACAAAGATAACAGATGGAATAACATGGGAAGAACAGGCCTCAACAGCGCATGTGTGGATCAAGTTTTTGTTATGAAACACTTCTAATTGAAACTGAAGGGGAAAAAGTTGTATGTGGCTAGCTGTTAATCAGCTCAGTGGTCTGGTAAAACTAAGGTATACTTAACTTTTCACACATACTTAAATAAAGCTTTTGAAAGAACAGAGGGACAACATGGAAGAATTTGCGAATGTTGTTATTTTTGTTGAGGGAATCTAAAAGTGTTAATGAATTTGTCTGGAGGGCAATTAAAAGTTCATAAGAATTAGTTTTAAAGGCAATTAAAATTATGATTTTGTTTTGGGCGCAATTAAAAGATCTTATGATACAAGCGTACCAGAAATAATGAATTCGACTGCTTTGAGATGATTCGATAATGTGGAAAGTAATAACGACAATAAGTTAGTAAACAGAGCATATGTGAGGTTTAAGGAGAGGTCGCATACGCACCAAACTAAGAGGGTTATATGTCTATATTTTTTTAAACCTGGCAAACTTGCACTTAGCTGCTTGCCGCTGATTGGATGGACCTCCTGTTGTCCGAATCTCACAGTTTTGTTTTCACACTGTTTCAGAATTATCATTATACGGTCATAGAGCGAGTTAAGAACTAAGTTATGTAATGTTATGTAAATACCAGTTGTAATAAACGTAGGTATTAAGAACTTACATACCTGAAATTAATATATATATATATATATATATATATATATATATAATACATATATATATATTTAACAATTATGAAACAACACTTACCGTAGCCATCGGCTAAGGAAATGTTTTTCAAACGCATGAACTTTAATGTTTAATTTCTAGCTAGATTTTTAGGGCAACCATGCCATTAGTGGTTTGGAAATAACCAAAATGTGTTTATTGTACGTTGCTGAAGGTTTTCTAACGCCTAAGAACGAAAAACTATCGTAGAAATTTAAGCTTGGCGAAAAAGTTCAGGAGGTGGAGTTGTGGGAGGAACAGCCGGCGAGTTGTCGTCTGCACACACCGCTTACAACCAGAATTGTTCAGCTTAGAATCGGTTATCAAGCAGGTGCCTCACTATCTATTTCACCTATTTCAGCCATGGCCACAAGAGACGATACAGATCAAAGCACACATGAAGGAACTTCAAACACCAGGCAAAGACATAACTTAAAATCTCTAGTTGAAGAACAGTCAATTTACTGAAATTTTATATAGCAGAGAGTAGCACACTAGCTAGAAAGAAAAGTATTCATAAATTCATTGCATGTTCAATTTGCCTTTATGCATATCCTAAAATATTAATGACATTTCGTCTGCAGTATTTTTGAAATAAAAAAAAAATAGCATTAATATGATATATAAACATCTTAATGGTTTTTTTCTTTTTGAACGCCAGAGCACCACAACCCAGATTTGAACCTCCCACTGAGAGTACGTCAACCTTGTGTCCACCCTGTAGCTGTTCGTCCCACAACTCCACCTCCTCAACTTTTCCGCCAAGCTTAAATTTCGACGATAGTTTTTTTTTTTTTTTTTTTTGTTCTTAGGCGTTAGAGAACATTCAGCAATGTACAATAAATACGTTTTGGTTATTTCCAAACCACTAATGGCACGATTGCGCTAAAAATCTAGCTAGAAATTAAGCAGAGTTCATGCGTTTGAAACATTTTTCTAGTCTACGGCTTCGGTAAGTGTTGTTTCATATTGTTAAATGTATAGAATATTTCGGTATGTAAGTTCTTCATATTTACGTTTATTACAACCGGTATTTACATAACATTACATAACTTAGCTCTTAACTCGCTCTATGACCGTATAATCACAATTCTGAAACTGTGTGAAAACAAAAATGTGAGATTCGGACAATAGGACGTCCATCCAATCAGCGGCAAGCAGCTAAGTGCAAGTTTGCCAGGTTTAAAATAATAGACTAGAGTCAAGCTCATCCATACTTACATCTGTTGAATTCGAACTTGTACATTTTCCTTGCCCTGACTGGAGCCGTCCCTACCACTGCCTCACGGTGGCCTAGCATAAAGAACTATATCACTGTTAGGATGGGTCCAGTGGAGCTCTACAGTAGGTGAGGACTAAAAACCGAAAAAGCTATAATTTTTTTAACTTCAAGTATATGCATTTATTTTACCTGAGTTACTTGGTCGATATAATATTATAATGGCTCTTTGACTGATTACTGGGGCAGAAGTAAAAATCCTAAATCCAGATTAAACGGAAGGTGTCTCAACGCGCACAAATTCAACGCCGAATCTTATGGGCGGACTTATCGCACCCCAGTTCTAACTCTGCTTGGACTCGAACTACGTCTCGGTCTTGTAGGGTGTGGCCTCTGACTGGGCCTTAGCCCTGGAAGGTATGCTCGACTGCAATTTGACAGGCGTAAGTACAGTAAAGCCGATATCAACTCATATTTCTCTTGATACCCAGGTGGTCAAATTCACAGCCTAGCGTTGCTGCTAATTCAGGTAGCGATTCGAATGTTTCCGGGGGCGAAGCACTTATCAATTATAATTCATATATACATATATATATATATATATATATATATATATATATATATATATATATATATATATATATATATATATATATATATATATATATATGTATATGCATAAACAAACACACATCATGCACATAACATATATGTATATATATGCATATATATATACATACATATATATACATATATATATATATATATTATATATATATCTTAAAACAAACGTTTTGAGAAATAATTCCCTCTCTGATTTACCAGTATTCTATTCTGTGAAAATTTGCAAGACATTTCAATGTAAAATTTTGTTGTTCCACATCTCAACTCCATAGATTTTAAATAAGCACGCGTCCCAAATACAGAACCTGCCCTTACGGTAACATTCTCTGCCAAAAAAAAAAGGGCGATCAAACAAAACGGTCACGTCATCTACAAACTTCGACATTTCATACTGAAATTATATAACATGGATAGTTTGGTGTGTTGTCAACAAAACTAAGTAATAATTATGATTAACAATAAAAGTGAGGTAAGCTACTGAAAATTAAGTCAATATAAAAACATACAAAATGTATATAAAAATACTGCATAAACTGGAGAGAGAGAGAGAGAGAGAGAGAGAGAGAGAGAGAGAGAGAGAGAGAGAGAGAGAGTTGAAGTAATGTGCCAAGTAGCGCCAAAAATAAACTTCTGAAATCAGAATTTAGTGAGGATATCTAGCGTTAACCTTCAATACGAAAGGAACCTTTGTTCGTGCACATATTGGATCTGGAGGGTAACACTATGCTGGGTTTTTGGGACAGGAAAGAAAGCCTCCTAAGAAAACATTTTTTTTAATTACTATTATTGAAACTACCCTAATTCTTGCTTGGTTTTACTATGGCTTGGTAACACGAGTGAAAATGCTCTGCAACTGCAACCTATTCCTTTTCAATTCAGATTTCAAAAAACCAATACAGTTAGCGAAGCCAAAGAATTTTCAGGCATAAAAGCCAAACAGCACATTACTTGGTTATGAATGAAAATGTCAGTACAAATCTTCAAATTCATAAGTTTGGCATTTTCAAACAATATATTCAAACAAAACGCAAAAGGACAAAATTCAAGACATGAAAATGTTGACACGGCTCAGAAACTTGTATAATTGCATGATTTTTTATGAGGTAGTGGTTGACCTTTTACACAAAGTGTCATTCTCGATATATATTATTAGCCCCGTGAAAATGAAGATTTTCACTTAACGGTCAGTTCACACTACTTAATATAAATTAGCACATGCATTAAATACTGATTCTGTTCACTGTTCTTTATCACATCAAATAAAAAAAAATCTGAACTCAAATACCCGACGCCAAGGTTAAACTCTCTCGTCCCGATAAAGGAACCTTGAGAGAGAGAGAGAGAGAGAGAGAGAGAGAGAGAGAGAGAGTTTTCTGATCCTCAAACGTAGTCATTGACATGGAAGGGTTGGAATCAAAGTTCTGCCGAGGAGAGACTATGCAGGTTTATGAAGGAACTTCAGACTTTGAAAGTTTCCTGTTTATGATTCCAGACTAAGCAAAACATGTATGTGAGAGGAAACCCAACACAACTATCAACTACAGTAACAGTAATAAAAAAACAAACCTCGAAGAGGCAAGACACACATGATTCTAACGTCGGTCAGTATAGCTTTACAGAGAGATGGGGTATTAGACGCAACTGATTCCTGGGTATGCTAAATAGGTATGCATATAGTTTTTATTTTGAACCGTAAATATTTAAAAAAAAATCGAGAATTAACGAGATTATTTTTTTGTTTTTAACAGAAAGTAGGACTTCTCTCTAAATTTCGTGTCCAAAGAAGACGTATGGCACATTAAAAGGGTATATTACACTTTATATCTATTCAAAATTTTCTATTTCCACCAATCAAAGGGGTAAAACACAATCATGTTTAGAAACCGTCTGCATAAACACATCCCATATTCAAACATACGGAAGCCTCATCAGCTTAACTTTATATGACGGTGAGCGAAGAGTACACTGACAAGTTCAATTCATCAAATTTTTCTTTCTGTCCTGCTTGGGGGATTCTTCACCCTTTAAAACTCCCTTACACACTCACCTACGCATCCATTCATATAAAGCCACTCAATCTTTTGTAGCTGTAATGGGGACAACAAGCGAGAACACTAAGGATGTTAACGACATAACACCCCACCCATACATGTGCCATCATTAAAAGGGTACAGAGCAGTAACAATTGCTGAGACAATATAAAATTCCTCATTTCATTTTCAGGTGCAGCATAAATGCTTATAACTGGAATCTACAAGACAAATTTCAGAATTGGAATGCTTATCGTATAATATCGATTCAGGCCGCATGAAAATGAACTTCTTTTTGACGAGTGAACCTGGCATACTTCTAGTTCAGTTACTGTCCAACATCGTTTAAGAATAAGGCGATTCCTTTCGCCTGAACATTTCTTTATAGATTTTAATGGCCTTACAACGCTAACATATTGTCATCTGGGGAGCTAACATCTAAAGATTCTTTCTACGTTTCTCTCGGGTATTTGGCAAAACTCCCTTACCCCGTCACCATCCCATCATTTAAGTGTTGTTAACGTTAAAAACAGACTCAACTTTGCTGAATCCTGCCACGTCGCCAGATGTAAACCCCTGTAAACATATGTGGCCCAGTAGTTTAGGCGACTGCTCTCTTTTCGTGTCTTTCAGTTGACTAATTCCATTTTTGTTCTATTTTTGAGTGATTAATTCCAAATAATGGTTTTCTCTATGGTTCATGCATTCATTTTATTACCAATAAAGAATGCTGCTATTATGAGGGTCTGAGTCTACTTCACAGGAGGAAAAAAGATATTTTGTCCATAAAATGCATCTAAGATTTCCCTTCCATAGGCAGAAAACCAAAAAACTAAGTTTCTTACATCGGTTATGGCGTCTTATCAAGATCATCAGTACGTATGAGCTTGATCTTAGGGAACTTCGAATGTGTGCAGTGGTAACTCGATCTATAATCTGTCACTTTCAATACTTAAGTAATCACTCTGCATCTATTGTCAAGAGAGCGATCAATCCATACACATTTCAGCAAAAAAAAAAAAAAAAAAACACCGATTCAAACGTTGACCAAGTTCCATGCCAAAACTGCAACCAAATATATCTTAGGATAATGGTTCCTCATTGTGGCAAAGTTTACCATGAACACTGGGGGT
>NC_089746.1:3347387-3392387 GCF_040412425.1 Macrobrachium rosenbergii | reverse complement strand
CATCCTCCACATTGCCTCTCCAATAAATCTATGACAAGCCTTTTCTTGGCCAGGTTTTTCTCTTTCAAACTTCTTACAAAACTGACTAATCAACACTTGATTCTTGCCTTGTTTAAAACCACAATGTTCTTCTAACAACCCTTTTGCCACTTGTTTAACGGTACATTCTCAATCAAAATCCTAAAATTTGACTTCCCTGGTATATTAAGCAATGAGATGCCTGTACATTTCTTATATTTGCCTTCATCGCCTTTACTTTAGAGCAAAATGCAATTAAATTAAATGCTAAATACTAGGAGAAAAAAAGTTTTCTAGCTGGATGACTGGATAATTTTCATTGTACATTGAGTCTGAGGTAACTTAAACTGTAGGTTCAAGGCTACTAAGGAATCATAAAAAAGCAAAAAGCAGAAATCACTCGGTTAATTGTCAGTTACAATATGCAAATATTACTTATAAACGTGATGCAATAAAGGCATCCCTATTGGCTTTCATAAAATAAGATGCTTAATGGCAGCAGCAGAGTACTGTGCTGTGATACTGAGCGCTAAATGCTATGAGAAGCTTTCTAGCAGAATTGGATATCGTTTGCTGTACAATGAGTAGGATAAGTGAACACTATGCTCTGGGGTCAAGGCTACACTAGACCACAAGAAGCATAAATCTCTCTTTTAATTGCCATTTACAATAAGCATATATCACATGCCTGTGATATACCAAATTCAAAGTAATTTGTATTTTTCATAGGATATGAACCTACGCTTTCCTAGATGGAGTACTCAGTGCGGCAGCTGTCTGCTGACTTAACAACAAATGCCTCAGGTCACAGATGGCCCATGACCTGAGCTGGGTTAGCCCAGACCCTTTTTATTCAGCCCATCTGCAGTACTGTTCAACTCAATGTCTGGTAGAGATCAGAAACATTAGGGGCAGTGGAAGAGGGTAAAAATTACCCTATAAAAGTGCAGGTTAGTACCCTCAGAAAAATGCAAACTACTTTGAATTTGGTATTTCTTCCAAAAAAGTTAAGTATATCTTAGTTTAATCAGACCACTGAGCTGATTAACAGTTCTCCTAGGGCTGGCCTGAAGGATTAGATTTATTTTTGCGTGGCTATGAACCAATTGGTTACCTAGCAACAGGACCTACAGCTTATTGTGGAATCCGAACCACATTATGACGAGAAATGAATTTCTATCATCAGAAACAAATTCCTCTTGTTCTTCACTGGCCGGTCGGAGATTTGAACTCGTGACCAATGGAGTGGTAGCTGAGAATGGAACCCGCTCACCCAGCAAGGAACTATTTCTTCCAAAGGGAATACGAACCCACACTTTCACAAATGCAGCTTAAGCGGCTGGTGGGCGTACTCTAGATTGTCAATGCCCCACCTGTACTTACCATGCCTTCTTGGGGGGGGGGGGGGTGACAGACAATCTTGTCAGTGGAACCTACTCTTGGGGGTTCACTGCCTTTAATACCACCTGCTGGGCCTGGGGGTTCACTGCCTTTAATACCACCTGCTGGCCCAGGGTGAAGGTGTCCAAGGACTTGTGGGCCAAATCCCACAGGTAGAAGGACATGAAGGCTGACTGCCTCTTCCACACTCCAGAATTTGGGACCTGGTGAATGAAATGGTTCTTCTTGTGTGCCGCACAAGGGACTATACCCCATATATTATGGGCTTTAACCCTTGAAGCAGAAGTTCGTTTTCCATGGCAGTGCACGCCCTGACTGTAACTTCCCTCAGCCAGATGGAGACAGCATTCTTGGAGATTTCCCTCTTCTAATGGCCAGTACTTACGGAAAGTTGCCTACAGCCAGGTCTGTGAGGAGTTGTACACCTCAGGTACTGCCTCAAGGCTGTGGCTGGGCATAGAAACATCTTGTCCTTGTCATCGCCTACAAAGTCTTTCAGCAACGGGATGGAGAAACGTTTGAATTTCAGGTCTGGCACTGCAGGGTTCTGGGTCTTGACCACGAAGTCCGGGACGAATTCCGGTGAGATGGAGGACCACCCCACCACATGCATGATGTATGACAGGGCATGTAGTTCTCCCAATCTCTTGGCCAATGAAAGGGAGAGAAGGAATATGATCTTCAAAGTCAGATTCCTATCCAACGTTTTCTTGAGAGGTTCGAACAGAGACTCCCTTGGGAAGAAAAGGACCTTGGTCACATCCAACTCAGGAGACCTTAGTTCCTTTGGGGCATCTCTTCTTGTAGTGACTGATGATGGTTGACAATTCCCACGCACTCAACAGGCCAATCTCCTTTGGTCTGAAGACATGGGCCAAGCCTTTTACTTTTGTGATGGGAAGGGGTCTTCCCCTCCTGCAGATACAGTAAGAAGTCTGCTACATCCCTCAGAGTGGTCTTAAACGGATTGTAGTCCCTCTCACGGTACCAATTACAGAAGACTGTCCACTTTCCCTGGAACACTCCAGCAGACAAAGGTCATAGTGTGTTGGCAATTACTCTAGCAGCCCTCTCTCAAAAGCCTCTCTTTCACATGAGGTGCTGCACAGTCTCCAACCATGAAGCTGGAGGGAGCCTTCTGCTTGATAGTACTTGCCATTGTGCTCCTGCACAAGAAGTTCAGGGGCTTCAGGGAACTGTCTTGGGATATCTACTAAGAGGTGGAGTAGAATTGTGTACCACTCCACCTGTGGCCGGGGGGGGGGGGACCACCAATGTCATTCCGAGTCCCTAGAAGATGAAGAACCTGTTAGTGACCTTCTTTAGTCGACTGAACTTAGGGAATGTGTATACATCCATGTTGTTCCATGGGTGTTGAAACGTATCTTGCAGAGCTGGCAGCTGGTCAGGGCCTGGGGAGCAGTACATGGGAGCTTGGAGTTCCTAAGTGTGGTGAATAGGTCAGTCATCAGTCCCAGCCACAGTTCCAACAAAGAATTGGCCACTCTTTGATGTAAGGACCACTCAGTTCCTACCAACTGGTCTGTTCTGCTGAGTTGATTGGCAATATTTTTCTTGCTTGGAATGTACCTGGCAGTTGGGCATAGACCCTGTGGCTCTGACCATTCTTGAATCTCCACTGCCAGGTCGTTCAACTGCAGGGAGATGGTTTCTCCTTACTTGTTTATGTAGGCAGCCACCATGGTGCTGTCACGCATGGAGACTGCCATATTCTTGGCTAGTTTCTCCTAGAAGTGTTAGAGTGCCAGGGAGATATGCTCTTCCCTCTCAGGAAGTCCCCACATCCCAGAGATTCTCTGTCCACTCAGCTGTACACCCCACCCCACCTGAGATGAGTCTGAGAATACTAGCAACTCCAGTGGTGGTTGTCTGAGTTGCAATCCGTGCTGGTGGTTTGCAGGGTCCCTCCATCACCACAGGTCCTTTCTGACCATTCTGACCATGGCTGTTGTATTGACTGGCTGAGATGGGGGTTCCTGTGGCTTCTCCCAGTTCATCTTCAACTACCACTGCAAGGATTTGATGTGTGCACTCCCAAAGGTGAGAAACTTTTCCAGGTAGACAAGGTGTCCTGACATGGCCTCCCACTGTTTTATTGGTTGCTGGGATAAGTTAAGGAATGGTTCCGATACTCTCATCATGTTGGCGCTCCTCTCGTTTGATGGAGGATATATATATATATATATATATATATATATATATATATATATATATATATATATATATATATATATATATTTATATGGTGCCAATCCTCATCCCCAGGTACTTGATGGTCTGCTTGCAGGAGAGATGTGATTTTCACAAATATATTATATATATTATATATATATATATATATATATATATATATATATATATATATATATATATATATACATATATATATACACACATGTATATATATATGTATATATATATATGTATATATATATAATTATATATATATATATATATATATATATATATATATATATATATATATATATATATGTATATATATATAATTATATATATATATATATATATATATTATCTTAGTTGGGTCAAATATATAAACGTGCCATTATCTTTTGTCAAATGATCTGCCATATTTTGTCTAGATAAGTTACAAAGAAGTTACAAAGGGAAGGGGAAAGAGGGATGGGGAAGGGGAAAGGGGTATGGGTTTGAAACCTACCCTATTATCTAAGTTGGGTCAAATGATGGACACATGTCAAATTTTGTCTAGATCCGTCAAACGGCTACCACATAAGTTACAAAGGGAAGGGGGAAGGGGATGGGGAAATGGAAGCATGGTACGGGTTTGAAACTTAAACTATTATTTAAGTTGAGTCAAATGATGGCCACATGCCAAATTTTGTCTCTATCGGTCAAGCAGTTACCACAAGCTATAAAGGGAAGTAGGGAAGTGGGGAGGGGATGGGGGTTAGGGAAGGGGAAGGGGATAGGGGAAGGGGGAAGGGAGAGGGGAAGGGATGGGGATAATGGAAGGGGAAGGGGGAAGGAGAAGGGGGATGGGGGAAGGGCGTACAGGTTTGAAACCTACCCTATTATCTAAGTTGGGTCAAATTATGGCCACGTGTCAAATTTTGTCTAGATCAGTCAAGCGTTTACCACAAGTTCCTAACGGAAGGGGCATAAGGAATGGGGAAGGGAAAGGGGGTATGGGTTTGCAACGTACAGTAACCTACTATCTAAGTCGGGTCAAATGATGGCCATACACCAAAGTTTTGTCTAGATCGGTCAAGCAGTTACCACATAAGTTACAAAGGGAAGGGGGAAGGGTGATGGGGGATGGGGAAAGGGAAAGGGGTAAGGGTTTGAAACCTGCCCCATTATCTATGTTGGGTCAAATGATGAACACATGCCAAATTTTGTCTAGATCGGTCAAGCGGTGCGTATTTTTATAGCACACAAACAGATGAACAAACATACAAACCCACACACAAACATGCAAACATTCACTTTTATGTGTGTGTATATATATATATATATATATATATATATATATATATATATATATATATATATATATATATATATATATATATATATAATATGAGATATATGAAACAACAGTTGCCTTCGATATGAAATTCACAATTTCTTGGGAGTCAGATCTCTCCCATAAGCAGACCATCAAGTAAGTACCTGGGGATGAGGATCGGCATCACGGTAGGGAGAGCGTATCCATGAAACGAGATAAGAGTATTGAAACCATTCCTCAACTTGCCCCAGTAACCATAAAACAGTGGAAGGTCACGAAAAGGCACTTAGTCTACCTGGAAAAGTTTGTCACCTCGGGGAGAGCACACATCAAATCCCTCCAGTAGTAGTTGAAGACAAACTGGGAGAAGCCGCAGAAACCCCAATCACAGCTTCTTGAGATGATGGCCATGGTCAGAAATGACCTGCAGTGATGGAGAGACCCTGCAAACCACCAGCAGGGAGTGCCACTCACTGGATCCCGACTGTTGGGTCAGGTGTACATCCGATTTGAGTGCGTTACCTAGACGTGGCGAACCCCTGAGAGGGGAAAATCATATCAACCTGTCGGAGATGCGAGCAGTCTGGCTGGCACCCCAATGCTTCTGGGAGAAACTAGCAAAGGTGGCATTAGCCATGGGTGACAAAACACAGGTGCTGCCTACATCAACATGCAAGGGAACATCGTCTCCCGGAGGTGAACGATCTAGCAGTGTAGATTCAAGAATGGTACAAGCCCCAGGGTCTAAGCCTAACCTCCAGGTGTATCTATCTATCTATCTATCTATATATATAATATATATATATGTATGTATATATATATATATATTACATATATATATATATATATATATATATATATATAATATATGAATGTATATATATATATATATATATATATATATATATATATATATATATATATATATATATATATATATATGTATATATATATATATATATATATATATATATATATATGAATGTATATATGTATATTAAGCTGTGTTTCTGTCAGCCATCTCTTGATAGCCAGGTGGTCAAAGTCAAAGGTTATTGTTGTTTCTTAACCAGGCTACAGTTCGAATCCCAACCAGCACATTATAACTCCCCTTGTGTGGAATTTATTCTCAAGGTATCATGAATTCCATATCAGACGATATTTGTGGCTTATATAATATCTGTGAGAAAGAATTGAAAAGTACCCTGAAAGTCATTGGGAGATTCTGTACATACTTTAAAACATATAAAGACTCCAAAGAACTAATCATTTCGAATCAGCTGGGCATCTGCCACTCCGTATTGGTCAGAAACGATGACAGCACACCTCTCCTAACCCCGCCATATGGAGGCCCGTATCCAGTCATCGAACATGGCAACGGGGATTGATTATCTGTGGATAGGCTTCATTAAACAGGGCTAGCTGGGAGACGAACACATACCCAATCATCCTCTCCAGGCATGGGCAGTAAATCCAACTGCAGGCTAAAACAAACCTACAACATAACTGAACAGTGTGGTTAACAGCCAAGCAATAAAAGATGCACTAGTATCCGATTCATTTTGCAGCAAACACATTCCCTTTCTGTAAAACTATTCAGTGAAAAGTGTATGCATCAATATCTATTCAATAATGTAACAACACTGAGGCGCAAGATGATCAGCGTGGCCAATAACCAATCAGTGAAAATGTACACGTATTAAACCGTTCAAGTGATAATTGTATACATTTATAGAGCATTGCATGTAAAGTACATACATCAATCATTTCTACTGATAAAAATACACCTTCCTATTAAAACTAATTATGTATCTTTGGTCACTGCTATTTGTGCTATTTAAAGTATCAATGTCTATCCAAAACCATTTCCAACTTTGTCACTGTATGATTACCTTCTTTTTTTGTCCCAATGCTTTTGTATTTTATTTTTATATTTGTTAACTGCCATTTTCTGAACCATTATTTTTCATGATGCAATTTGTACATCACATGGTTTTCCACTCTCTAGCGACCTACTACCATGTCAGCTCCGAAACACATTGCGTTCACACGTCTCGCTGTCAAAAAAAATAATGAGTCCTCTTTTTTAATCATTCTTTTGTCTGTGCCTCAGTGCCAAATCAGCACCCTGAATGGTACCCATCTAAGTATGGGTATGGAACAGTCATGTTTTCACTATTAGTTTCCTGTATAACTGACACATAACAAATCCAAACGTCTTTATTTATAAAACCACCTGCCACGCCTTGGTTTGACCTGCACGGTCGGCAGACAATCACATATCACCCTTTCGACCACGTGCTTGTGCATCAACATCATCACCTGAACCACGTGGTCGGAGACAACACTTTTCTATCGGCACGCTTTGTCAAAAGCTGATCAACATCTCGACCATAAATCTGAGTACTCTACTCCATATAATTATGATTTGCTTTTACAGCTTTCCAAAGATATACGACATTATGCCCAAAGAAACGAGCGTAACGACGCACAGACACATGCTGCATTTGTGAAACACCTATAAATTACGATGAATACACACGTATCAACATTCGTAGGCAATATATATTCACGTAAATCCGCTCCATATACATTGAAATCTCTGTTTTTTTATGTATAAATATTAACTGAAGCTAAAAAGAAAGCAAGTGGCATCGGAACAGAATAATAAAGAATAAAGAACGTTACTTTTTGGGTCAAGTGTGTAAAAACAATAGAAATAAAATCAAGATAACATATGAAAAAAAATAATTCCCACTGCACGTAGAACAATCCCATTAAATCTGGGAGAAAAGAGCATCAAAATAGAACGCAGAAAAAAGGCTGCGTCAACTAATCCTAAAATCCTAAAATCCGCCAATTAATGGCCTCTCGGGTTTGGGCCACTCACTCCCAGCCCTTAATCCTTTCTGTGCGTGTGCATTTGTATCTTTGTGGAGAGAGGGCCGAAATTATCCCCTCGCTAAAAAGAATGAGTGGTAATACGGAAATTTTCCTAAGAACATCAAAACACTGATTAATGGATTTATACTGAAATGGCGACAACAAAAAAAGCATCGAAACCTAACAAGTAGATGTGCTGAAAGTACATATGCTCTTTTTCTCGAACTCAAGATGCTCCCTTAACAGGAGGTAGTTCCAGGGATAAAACAACACAACAGACCTTCCCCTATGAAAACTGACCGTTAAATCTTGGAGGGGCTAACTACGCAGAAAACTTCCACTAGAGCACAGCCTCTTAGTACACAAACACAGAATGCTCACCAGCAGTGCGTCGAACCTTCAACCCCCTCTTATATACTATACTATTCGCCTCATGCACCTCTGTTGCCCTTTCCAGGATGTCAATATCCTGTTCATTTAAATAAACAGCACTGCCGAAGTGGAAACAGTTCCACTGATGGGACAGGAATTTGTATCCCACGATTGGGAACCACTGTTGTAGAGTATTGTCTTGGTAATAAAAGACTTAGACACTATTATGGTACTGGATTTCAATATTTATTTGTGAGGAATACATTTTTTGTCTTCATATGATAAAGGCAGCGCAAATTGCGCCGGGTTTTTGAGTTTGACAGGAATGAACAGGTCAGAAGCAGAAATGCAATTTTTAGCATGGACCTGATTGTAAAAGAATATCGGAAGAAGAAACTTTCCATTTACCCTAGAGATGAAACGTATATTCTTGTATCTGATCTGGCGGAAACCTTCATTATAGACAAAACTTTCATTGAAGGCTAAGTTCCCGATTAATCGTTGGACCCTTTTTCGGATCCTCAGAGTCCAGGACTCGAAGTCGAAGTCGATATCTTGTTAAGGCGAGCGTAACCTAATTTTCCCCCTGAATGTGTGTGTGTGTGTGTGTGTGTGTGTGTGTGTGTGTGTGTGTGTGTGTGTGTGTGTGTGTGTGAGTGAGAGAGAGAGAGAGAGAGAGAGAGAGAGAGAGAGAGAGAGAGCTCTTTGTGTGTGTGTGTGTGTAATACTTTCATAATGTATTGTATGATGATTTTTCAATATGCACAGATGTAGATCGGGTTGTACGATTTATTGTATTGTACTTTTACACACATGTATGTGTATGTATATATATACACATATATATATATATATATATATATATATATATATCTATATATATATATATATTTATATATTTATATTTATATTTATATAAAATTTATATATATATATATATATAATATATATATATATATATATATATATAATATATATATTATATATATATATATAAAATTTATATATACATACATATATATATATATATATATATATATATATATATATATATATATATATATATTCTTATGCTGTGGTTTCATAATACAGTAATCTCCTTGTTGTGTACTGTATGATTTTGTTTCAGATACGCGTAGACCGTAAAAGAGTTAGCGTAAAGTTACAGTGATTAAACGCTGTATGTCTTGAGACGCTGTATAGTTAGAGAGGATGTGAGTGGCGCTAAGAGAGAGAGAACCGTTGTTCGTTGTATAGGGACGTAATTTGTTTAGTCAATTTCAAAACTGCTGAAGTAATGCATTCCATTGGGACGCGATCAAAACACTGTGGAAAGACCTACCACGTAGATAGATGCCCATACAGAGGAGTCGACACTCAGAGACCAAAAAGCGTTGTGAAAAGGAGCTGTATTTTTCCGCTCCGCTCTCTCTCTCTCTCTCTCTCTCTCTCTCTCTCTCTCTCTCTCTCTCTCTCTCTCTGGCTCTTGGGATTTTACAAATGTCCTGTTTTAACGTAATTGATATTTAGATAGACGATGGTCACTCATATCCTTTAACTGTTTAATTCCTTAGTAAATGTGTCTGAGTTATCTGAACAGTGTATTTTATTAGTGTGTGTGTGTGTAACGGCGCCTGGTTAAAAACACGAAGCAATTTGGTACCAAGGTATTGTAAACAGAATTGTGGGTTTCTAGTGCACTAAGAAAAATATTTAGAGTGGTTATATGTAAAGATACCTTTTCACTTTTTTAATATTTTTTGTGTTATATGTTTTATGCTTTATCTTTTGAAGAATTTTTTTTTATGCATATATGTGATGTATTTGCTATTGCCTTAATTTTTGCTTTACATTTTTGATATTTAATCTTTGCAGAGTATATTTCTGTGTCTTTTATATCCATATTTTTATATGATTGATTTATTTGCTTTATTTTGTCTAACACTTGAGAATTAATTTACTTACAGTATATTTTCTTTCAATCAAGTTTTGTTATTTAACAATTTAAATCGTTCTTGAATAATTTTGATTAATTAATAAATTAATTTCTGATTTAATTTTGACTGATGATTAATTCAGATGTAATCCAATTGAGTTTTGTTTTCAAATAATAAATTTCCCTGAGACTGTTAATGTCATGTATAATCTTTGAATTTAGAAATAAATTTTTGTATTTAAAATATTATATCAAAGTTTCATTCATTGACCCACCAGTAATTTTGATTTGAATTAGAGATAGAGTGGTAAGTGAGATGTTTTCCTTCAAGTAATTGAAGTGAGCTCGAACCAGGAAATGAAATAAATGGAAATATTTGAACTTTTATAATGTTAATGGAGTGATGCCCTTAGATTTTACCTCACACCTGTTTAACGAACTTAATCTGCTTTCTTTCATGATTGATAAGTTTATAAGGGATCACTGTTGCCTTTAGAGAAATCAGTGGTCTTGTATGTGTGATGAGGTTCAGGTGTCTGGCTTTTGTGAGGTAACTATAATTGTTGAATAAATGGTAAGTTTGGTAATCAAATATCGAGCACTTAGATACCAGGTTTGATTTAAAGAACAGACACTGGACACTCCATATATAAATGGGGTCACCATATATAAATGGTGCACTAGACTCCGGAACAAGCACTTAGATATCAGGTTTGATTTGAAGAACAGACACTGGACACTTCGTCACAATATATATATATATATATATATATATATATATATATATATATATATATATATATATATATATATATATATATATATATATATATAGACGTACATGTGTGTGCAAGCTACAATGTATCGTCCAACCTGATCTACATATATGCATATTGAAAAATCAACATACAATACAGTATGAAAATATTACACACACAAAGAGCTCTCTCTCTCTCTCTCTCTCTCTCTCTCTCTCTCTCACTCACACACACACACACACACACACACACACATTCAGGGGAAAATTAGGTTACGCTCGCCTTAACAAGATATCGACTTCGACCTCGAGTCCTGGACTCTGAGGATCCGAAAAAGGGTCCAACGATTAATCGGGGACTTAGCCTTCAATGAAAGTTTTGTCTATAATGAAGGTTTCCGCCAGAACAGATACAAGAATATACGTTGCATCTTTAGGGTAAATGGAAAGTTTCTTCTTCCGATATTCTTTTACAATCAGGGCCATGCAAAAAATTGCATTTCTGCTTCTGACCTGTTCATTCCTGTCAAACTCAAAAACCATTCATTACAAATAAATACCGAAAACCAGTGCCATAACAATTTCTAAGTCTTATATTACCAAGACAATACTCTCTACAACAGTGGTTCCCAATCGTGGGTGTGTGAGGACTCTAAAGGGATGAGGTGCAAAGGTTCATTTCAATTAACATGTTTCAGTCAGTATCAACTTCAAACCTCGGAAAGCATTTAATGCATATGTTTAGTAACAATGAAAACATTGTCAACACCACGTTTCTGTAATTTCCTATATGACAAACTACTGCTACCTAAACAACAGCCCCCCGCTATCCCTATGCTATGCTACAGGGATTGGTTGCCTTGATGCATATTCTCCAACTATTCCTATCGAAAGAACCTCCCCGACTAAACTGATCTGGTACAAACCAGTTACAAGCACACCTTGATCTATTTAAGAAAATCTGTCCATAAAGCCAAGCAATGAGGCACTTTCCGCCATTTAGACATTAAGACAGTGAAAAGAAGGAGCTAGAGTGGTTGGACAGCAGGACGGAAGGAAGGAAGCGGGAGTTGAAGTGGAGTAAAAGGCTAAGAGTGGATGCCTACCAAGGTCTATAGATCTTGAGCTACAGGGTCCAAGCAACAAAGACCTTTCGTAATGCCTACAGCGCACTACATGAGGTGCACTGAGGACACCACCCTCTACGGAATATTACAAGCATAGGGCTTTTAACTCTATGCATCCCTTCGGTTCGCATGCACATACAGCTTCATGAGGACTGCCAGCAACTGTACAAATTATTTGTGGAATAATCCCTCGGCCTACATTCAAATTGATGCCGAAGATGGTCACATTAATGGAAAGTATGGTTATATCACACAGAAGCTAGTGTGAAGAAATAGCTTCTTGTCCCAAAGTTGGACTCAGCACTATGCTTTGCAATATGGCTGAATTAGATATCATGTGTAATTTAAATGAACTTGAGATGGCAATCAAGGGATTGTATAATAACAGATCCTATGAAGCTGATGGATTGTCTGCTGAAGTTTTTAAGGTTTTAAGTGGAGAATGACTTTCGAAGTCTAATGAAGAAACTGCTCAAGATAGGAAGCTGTTAATCTGGCCTAAGACTCAAAATCTGTACAATTCTACGTGAACAAAGGTTACGAAAATGATTGCAACTAATAGAAAGGCATTTCCTTGTTGAACATACAGTATCAGGTAAAATTTGTGTTATTACTCAAAGTTGTCTTCTACCTGACCATCCTACTATACACACGATTTTTCATTTAGGAACATTAATGAAATATTTCTTGTATTACATTAGGTTTATAAACACTGTGAAAGCTTTTGACAAGGTAGGCAGTGCAGGTTTTTCAGATTTTGGAAAAACCTAGCAGTCCACAAACTTTCAAAAAATGAACGCCAAAGTACCACATGATAGAGAAGAATCAGATCTATTTGCTGTGAAAAGTGATGTGAAGCCAGTATGCCACTTTAGCAAGTTTTTGTTACACTAAAGGCTCGAATCTAGTGAGTACAGATTACTATCCCTTTTTAAGCTTAAAAATTCAATTTTAAAGTTACAAACTTGCTGTTTGATGATGCTGCCACAGATGTATATGACTTCTTATTGTTACAATGTTGCTTAACCAATTATCAGTGGCATACAAAACCTCAGGTTTTACCATTAGTTCGCAATGGCTATTCAGCAAGAAACGGATCTGTAAAAGGAATTTTTCCTAAAAATCTTGATTTTTTTTTATTTGGGTCTATAAACTCCTCAGACGTTAAATCTAGTTGGAGAAATTTCCATCCAAATTACTAAGGATGGAAGTTTGGCTCAACAAATTCTCATACAAAAACCATGGGTCAGTACAAACCGTGCCTGTGAGTTATACTGATTACCTTATGTATTGAAGTTTGGTCCACTTATGTACACCAGTTCAGAACCCCTTAATATCTTCCACTGCAATTATTTGACAAAGCTCCTTGGGATACGTTTTTACCAAAGAGTAACACATGTGGAGTCCTGAACAGACAAGTTCAGAATATTATTTGAATCTACATATCAAGGCCAGGACTGTTGGATACCTAACACAATTGATGACACTCGAAACTTCAAGAAAATATTGTATATCAGATATCTTTTGTACTACTCTACCAATGCCAAAGAAATGTCCGAACAGAATAGAATAGAATATACAATTTAGGTCGAAACCCAAGCACTAGGACCTATGAGGTCATTCAGCGCTGAAAGGAAAATTGAGACTAAAAGATCACAAAGGTGTAATAGGAGGAAAACCTCGCAGTTGCAATATGAAAAAAACGTTAAAAGAGGGTGGAAAGTAGGATGGAAGAAAGAATATGAAAGGAGGTGCAGTGAAAAGAATGAAAGGGGTTGCAGCTAGGGGCCGAAGGGACGCTGCAAAGAACCTTAAGTAACGCCTATAGTGCACCGCGCGTGAGGTGCACTGATGGCGCTACCCACCTCAGGGGGAAGAAATGTCTGAAAATAATGTCCAGGACCGAAGTCTCTCAAGGTTGGGCCAGAAAGGGCATGTTAGACTGCGTTACTATCCTGCATACCAAGGCACAAATGATAAACGGAGCGATTCGGTCATTCATACTCACATTTATTGTTTGTGTATTTCAAATAGTGTTTACCATTCACCGTCGAGTCATGTAGTGTTGCTTATTGTTTAAATCTGAGAACAGTCACTCTTGGTGGCTTAGACATGGCTATTAATACTTCACAATGAATTACTTTGTATATTCACTAATGCATGAATTACAACATTTGCAAAATGGTACTTCGTGTACCTCTACGCTCTGTTGTGCCTTTACTTTGAGTATTATATAGCTTTCATCTCATCTTTCGTTAGAAAGACCAACAGTATGCTCTTGTCTTCATTGGAGAAGAGAGTATCATCTATTTCATTCATTTTCTCAATTGTTGGAAATATCGATTCCATTTTTTTTTTAGTTTTCCTCATGTGCCGCAAATGTTTCAGCAAGAACATAAAGCTAGTGAATTTAATTCCACTATTGGAAGTACACGAGAGGTAATGTATGCCACTTGTAACTTTCAAAAATAATGAAACTGTATGCATGATATAAGCAGCTCATTTCCAAACATTACGACAAGTCGTGATAGTTTGTAAAATATACCTACTTACTCAACTTGACATTCTTTTCCACCATTATAATTATTTTTTTACACGCAAGGGAAAGTTTTGGTAGTTTGCCTCATTTTCTACTTGTGAAAACAAAGACATTACCAATTTTTCGGATTCTGAGGAAGAGTTCACCAGGAACAGCGCAAGTTCTAAAAGATAGTAACCACTGCTGTACCATTCAGCAGGTTCAAACCTCTTGCCACCCCACCCCAAACTGCCTACTGGATTAATTAGGTAAATTGCGTCGCACCGACTATGGTCTTCGACGTCGACAGTAAATACTGTAATTTCGACAAAGAATTAAAAAAAATTCACTCTGCATATTCATGTGTTTAAACATTTTACCACCTTCTTCTTCTTCTTCGTTTTAACGTGCTTTTTTCCCATTATCTATATGGGGTAAGCAAGATGCCTTCTTTACGAAGGACTTTGATTTGGCGTTGGGGTAGGCCGTAGCCTCGATCGGCTGCCCTGCCTGACATCGCTTAGACCCCGGTAACGATGTGTACGTGTATCGTGCCTCATTACATCCCGAAAATTACAACGGGACTAATTTAGTAAAAGCTGACTGTGGACTAATATTCTGGCAAAAACCAGCTTCCTCACCAAACCTCAAACAAGAATGAGAAACATCTTACTTGAATGTTAAGCTTCATGCTATTAAGCTGCACTATAACAACATTTTTTTAAAATAAGTAAAATATTATCACAGAAGTCTGTGTTTGTGTGTTTCAGAGAGAGAGAGAGAGAGAGAGAGAGAGAGAGAGAGAGAGAGAGAGAGAGAGAGAGAGAGGTACATAATGTACGGATAAACATGGAGAAGGGTTTTTCATTGTGAAACTGTTGTGTGTGCACTTGACAAACAAAACGTAAAACCCAAGACAGAAAGCACCCGAGCTATTTGCACAACGGGAAAGGCAATATGGTCCATATTTCCGTGTTTTATATAAGGACTCCCGTCTCGACATGTAACACACACATTTTGCTTAGTTCTTTTCTTTTTCATTCAGTGACGAGGTAATTCAAGATTCTTTATCGACAAGCATTTGACTCTTCCCCTGTGTCTTTCGCTATGTGGGATGTGACCGTGTTTAAATTTAGGTTTTCCAAAAATTAGAGGATGGGCCTGGAAAATGACACGACACTATTTTATTTACGCAGCTGGGACACACTGTCGATCTGCAAACATTATCAAAACTGTCTACAAAGAAAACACCTAGTAAGAGAAAAATAAGGATTATCGAACTGACCTGACCTTTTTTATAAAATTAAAATTTCCTCACCCTCACCAACCATCCATTCGACTTCTGTCAAGTTTGATCATAAAATAAACGGGGGAAGGAGTAGTGGGTTTCAGAGTAAAGGATGTAAAACTTTGGATGATGCATAAATGAAGTCCAGAATTTGTTTAGATACCTTTATCAGAGTCAGCTTCAGAATTAAGGCAGCCAAAGTCGGGGCATAAGCCGATTACCGCGCGGTATCGTGACTACAAATGTTCGAACGAATTTACAAGCAATAACTATGATAACGATTGCTACTACTGCTGGTGATATTACAAAGGTTAATAATTACCGAAGCATCACCATAATAATAATAATAATAATAATAATAATAATAATAATAATAATAATAATAACACTGTACTGTAATTTCATTCTTACATGGGGCAGAAAGGCAATTAGGGCTCTCCGTCGCAGCTCGCCCTTAAGAAATGGAACAGAATAGAAATATTACAATTTCAACTCATAGTTTAGAAGTTACCTATGCTTGGCCAATTATTCCGTTTCTTAGCAGTTTGTTAAGGGTTTTAATCATTTCTATATACGCCTCCTACATTGTTCCAAGAGCATTCAAAGTCTGATGAGAATACATGGAACGCGTCTGTTTGCCATGTATCCCATTTAATCCGTCTGTGCAGAGTTACTGCTTTTAACGCCTGAAATATTACCACGATATTTTAATTTGATTTGATATGAACAGATTTATGAAATTTACCCGGTCAAGCTAGGCACTGAAGGGATTCGGCGCTTAAGACAGTGAACAGAGGGAGTTGGAGTGGTTGGGCAGCAAAAGAGAGAGAGAGAGAGAGAGAGAGAGAGAGAGAGAGAGAGAGAGAATACAGGGAGGAAGAGGTGGAACTGGGAGAAACCCCAACAGCTGTACTAAGGTGCTGGCCAGCAAGACTGAAAAAAGGAAACAGGAATGGAGGTAAGTCAAAGACTAAAAAGTGGATGCACATAAGGCTGAGGGGACGCTGAAAACACCATTTAGTAAGCCTACAGTGCAATAACCCCTTTCGTGGATTATAACGGTAAGGTAACACTTACGAACACTGGCAAAAAATATAACTTGTGGCGCGAGAGAGAGAGAGAGAGAGAGAGAGAGAGAGAGAGAGAGAGAGAGAGAGAGAGAGAATAATATTTCTTTCACAAAGATAATAATAGCTGGGATGGAGGAAATTGCTACCGAAACCACGACTTAAATAACCAAGAGCCAAATATTTTGTCTAAAATCCCAATGAATGATGACGCGTATCAACCAAATTTATGAAAAATTGCCTTGTGTTATTTGAAACATTAGCTCTTGACAAAAGAAAATCACGAAGAGTACGTGAAATGTATGAACGATATGAGAAATGGGCTTGCTCATTATCGACTTCAAAATGCTAACTCACCTTCGACTTCAGGAATGTCGAGCACATTCATACGTACTGTAGACTCAGCAAGAGTGTTTCAGGTACAGTGCGAGAACCAGATCACAGTCAAATTGAGCAAACTCGCAAGAGTTCAATGGGATCTCGGAAGATTTCACCATTTGAAAACATATTGCTATTCAGGACCATCCCATGCTTTACACGGCTATGGCACCTTTCACAGGTGACAGTGGGCAATATGATGCGTCACTCCAGATAGTTTCTCACAGACAAAATTTTTGTATTTTAAACAGGTAAAAGATATCATATGAGAATGTGTGGGTGTATCTACAGGTTTGTATAGTTTGCATCATAAAAGGCTTCTAAGAGGCATATTGGGTTGGTGGAAATATATATCTCATAGCAATCAACTATAGAACTGCAAATAGCCCTTATAACAGCCAAGATGTCGTTTGATTAGTAGGTCATGACTAGTTCCAATGCAATGACAGCTGTACCCGAGAACCAATAAGCGTAAAAAAATACATGAAAAAAACTTTATCCTATGATACAACTTGTGGCGGAAAATTTTAAAAAATTTTCATTAGATAATTTCGGCAAAATATTTATTTGTAATTTGATTCATTGTTCTTCTAAGGATATAATATCACAAATAACGCTTCAGAAGCAGGGGAAAATGCGATAAAGAAACAAAAAGTGTTATTTCACCATACAAGAGTAGCAGATCCTTGCGAACTGTATCAAATCCACTCCCAAAGTAATTGCACATGTACTTTTCAACAACCAGACCACGTTTTCATGTTTTCCGAGGTGAAGCAAGGTATACGTATTTTAATATAGAAGTTGAAGGTGGCTTATTCATGTTTTACAATCAAATGAAGGAAGACAACAGCGCATACCTAACTCATTTTTATGCAAAAATATTAGGGTGAAAAACCAGACAAAACAGAAGATGAGTCGTCTACCTTAATGCAGACTACGTTCGGAGACAACACTCACTGACGTCATTTTAGCGATAAAATTTCTGCTAAAGGACAAATAACATGGAGTGGCGATATCCTGCCAAGTGTGTGACCTCGGCCGGCCATGCTCAAAGTCCCGGTCCAGCATATCCATACTGTAGTGTATGTACAGTAGAATGTAGAGGAAAAACACGGCCAACTTTTCTTATCCTCTCTCGTTTAATTATTATACGGCTATGTTATCTTTACAACTAAGATAATCGCTAATGTGCGGTGTATTTCGAAATACTATTGTTCTGAGGTCTGTTGTGGCTGAAGTAAAGAATTTTGCATTGTTTCTGTATATATTTCAAATATTAGAAAGCGTCTTATTAATTAACCAACGAGAGAAATGGCTAGCAAAGTCATTTCTTTCTATTCTAAGGCTTTGGAACGATACCTAGCGAGAAATGTTAAAGGAGGACGACCATAAGAAAGTAATTTTCACTAATTTCGAGGAATACTGTAATTCAAGAAACGGCAAAACCAATGAAAACAGCTGCCTTGTTGGTACCAGATTTAGAGGTTATTTTTGCCTTAACATGATGATTCGATAACTTTTACCACACACATTATTATCATTCACTCGAGATTAATTTGTCATTAAAATAAGGTTTAAGTGATATAACATCTTACCAGCTGAGTGGCGTGAGGGCATAGCCTAAGCTACCAAACTATAGTTTATTGCTATTACAAAATCTACGAGGGATATGGTTCGATGAAAACCTGCATTAAGCCAAGATTTGTTGCACGTAAAAAATAAAACTATTTTTTCATTGCGAATAGAGTAAAAGAAGTGGTTTTCTACAGTTTGGTTAAGTCGTCCTGAATACTTGCACAGTAACATGTTTAAAAGACGAGACTTGACACAATCAATAACCTACAGACCTACCTACTACTAAGCAAGACCATTTTTGCTCTATATTATGTGGCATATATAGGATTAATGATGTTGGTTTCAAAACTGAAGGCACCATTGCATTTAAGTCCTGCATTAATGCACTGAAAATATAGAACATGTTGACAGAGAAAGCATATTTACAGCTAGCAAGACACTTATCCAACTAGTACAAGATTGAGTAAAAATAAATTTCGTTATGTTTTGTTTCCATGTGAAATATTATTCCATATATCCTCTTGAAGGAAGAATTCCTTTACCCATTTTGGCAATTACAAGCTGCACATTGTACAGAACCATTAATGAGGTTACGAACAAAACAAAACAAAAAAAATACATATATATATTATATTTACATATAATATAAAAAACATGCTTATAAAAAATAGCCCCCGGAAAGATACCAATATTGTATGCAAATTTCCTTGTATGGATTGTGATTTATTTTACTTAGGTCAGACCGGTAAAGAATTAAATACCAGATTACAACAACAAAATATTCAGTAAGAACAATTCAGACTAATAATGCTCTATTTTTGCATCTAAATGAAAAGTCCCACAGAATAAATTGGACACAAAGCAATGTAATATATTACGAAGTAATGAAACTATTTTCAGGAACTTGTTGGATTCTGTTATTTTTCAGTTGACCTGGGAGGAAAAATATTAATGTAAGCCAAGGATTATTTTCTTTTGACCCTGTAATAAAATATGTTCCAAAAAGATTTGAAAAGTAGAATAAAGAGGATTACCATAGGTAGATTTCGATGTTAATCTGTTGACCGTTTTGTGACCTCCCAACTACTTAGGACTTTTACCCACCATGTATATAAGTCCTTGTCTCTGTATATCTTTAGTGCTGTGACCATGTCTTGGTAATAAGATGAAAGAACTCAGCATCTCCATTGTTTCACTTTCATTCGTGGCTGAAACTTTGTAATACTTTATATATATACATTATATATATATATATATATATATATATATATATATATATATATATATATATATATATATATATATATATATATATATATATATATATATTATATATATATATATATATATATATATATTATATTATATATATATATATAATTATATATATATATATATATATTATATATTATATATATATATATATATATATATATATATATATATAAACAAGAAATTTTACATTAGATAAGTATAGATTGCCACACTGGGATAAGAGAGATAGCAGTTGAGTTTCAGATGAAGCTCTGAATCTGAATATCAAGTTAGATCATTTCCCGTGGGCCGCCTCTTTATGTGCAAGGTTGTTCGTCTACGTTACCGGTATTTCGTTATTGATACTTAATTTACATGCCAGTGTCGCTCAGGTTTATTTGTAGTACCTAAGAAGGACATTTGTATTATTAAAGGACATATGTTTTATTAAAGTTATTTTTGAATATTTTGTTTAATCCCATGTCTTACTATGAATAAGAGCTTTGCTAGAAATTCAAAGTCTATTTGCTTACATTCGAATACAATGGGGTAAGCCAATTAGCAACCGATAGATATCATCTGCAGTGTTACCATGACAATATGTTAATGATGACAATATTCCGATGACAGATCAGCGGACACCGACTATAAAAGCCCAATGCAAACATGCTGCCATACATTAGCATTTTATGGATGTAAAATACATTACAAAAAGCCCCTTTCGACGACCTTGTCAGACATACAGAGGTCTTTTACCAAAATTATAACTAAGAGCGGCTGAGGTTGCTGAAGCAGCAAACATCACGCTGTACAACCGTGTGTTGAATATTCAATTGTCATCAGATTGAGTCCTCCCTTCCAGCTGCAGGAGGGTTTGCTAAAGGCCTTCAGGACTCTCGCTGGGGCTAAACAAGTCAGTCTTGTAAAGCTTCCTGGAAAATCACCCAGATCTATCTCAAATGATCTTTGCTAACTTCCACTTTTGGATATGTGGATTTTCATTCTTCAGATTACAGTTTTTAATCTTTGTTTTTACTGTCTGCATCTCCATCTTTCCTCATTGCCTCATCTACATTTGAACCTTCCGTAATTTCCCTTATGGTATTATTCTTAACACCATCCTGCCATTAGGCTCATGATATTTGTCCTAAAGCTTTATTCTCATACCAACAGTGTGTTTTAGATGTTAGTTTCATTGTAATACCATGGCAATCTTATTTAGCAGATCACTGTTTGATTTGGTTTCGTTATTCTTTTACTAAATTCCTACTCAACAGACCCTGCCTTGGATATCATTATTATTCATAAATATTTAGAAAGAGTCAACCTCATTGCTCCTTTCTTCATCCAGGGTTATTCCATTCATTCATGCAAAGCGTCCCGCTTATTTATGTTTTTCGTGCACAGCCAAGCAAGCAAGCACACACACACACACACACACACACACACACACACACACACACATACATATATATATATATATATATATATATATATATATATATATATATATATATATATATATATATATCACACATTACCACAAGTGAAAAATAAGAAACGGGGTGTAGGTCCTGACCGGTTTCGACTTTATTTTCAAGCCATTGAAAATAAAGTCCTTCGTCAATGGCTTGAAAACAAAGTCGAAACCGGTCAGGACCTACACCCCGTTTCTTATTTTTCACCTGTGGTAATGTGTGATAAATGAATCACATACAAAAGTGATAATAATCATATATATATATATATATATATATATATATATATATATATATATATATATATATATATATATATATATATTATATATTATACATATATATGCTGCTTGAGCATATTTCTTACCTTATGCAATTTCTATTGAAGTCAATGGCATTATTTGCAGAGACTATCTTTTTTATTTAAACTTAGAATCTGTCTATACTACTTATCTTCAGGTAAGCTTATCAGTAATAAAGAGATATTATTTAGTTCCATTTACTTCGACAGACCGTTTCCTCGTCTTTCGGCGGCGTCTCCAGAACTAAATTGCAAACTGACATAAACAGTTTTATAACAACATGTGGACTTAAGACCTAATTTTGAAAAGTAAAATATGACGTCACTGAAGTGATGATTTCCTGTAGGTCGGCGGGTCTCATATGCTCTGTGCCGCAGCAAGGGTATTTCTGGCTCTTAAGTGCTACATTACCTCCAAAATTCTTAAGACAGGTGATATCTTTCATATTATTATATGGCAGTACAAGCAAATTTTTTTGCTTTTTGTTTTGATATAGTGTTTTTTTGCCTCTTCTAATGCATTGTCTAATACAGAATCAGGATATTTCAGTTTCTTGCCTGACTTTATTAAACAATGCATTAGAAGCGGCTAAAAAGACTGTAACAAAACCAAAAAAAGAACTCTTATATTACAAAATATGTGCTTGTACTATCATATAATAATAACGTGAAAGATATCCCCCATCTTCTTAAGAATTTTGGAATCACTGAAGCGGTTAAGAACAATAAAACAAACATGTACTTATAAAGAAGTCTCCCGACAGTAATAAAGGGTGTGTATATAAAACTGCATGGAAGTCTTGTGACAACTTATATATTGATAAAACTGGTAAAGCACTGGAAAAGAGGATGGACCAGCATAAGAAAATGTGTAAAATGAACAGGTGAACAGTGGGATTTTTGTACATGTTAGTGAGAACAATCCTACAATCAACTGGGCATGGGCAAAAAAAAAAAAAGACAGGTTATTCTAATAATGGACTGGGAAGCAATTTCATTGACTCTAGCTTTATACAAGAAAGTTATGGCCATAGCATGAATATCAGTCAAGACATGAATTAATTTGATCCTTTAATTTCAAAATAAATTTGTAAAATGTTTAAACTTCAAGGAAGGCAGTAGTTATGTAAGGAAAAACGATTATCAAATTTGTAAACACAGTGGGGGTGGGGGCCACTAAAACTGAGTTTTGCCGCCCCTCCCCTTTGACACTTGTCAGGTGTTGATTCGTAGTCTCAAATGGTTTTACATGTTTGTAAGTACTGTCTCTGTAGCAAATATATTGTAATTTCTGTCACTGTGGTGATGTGTGATAAACGAATCAAGTGTTAATGTGCATGTATGTATGTATGTATGTATGTATGTATGTATGTATGTATGTATGTATGTATGTATGTATGTATGTATGTATGTATATATATATATATATATATATATATATATATATATATATATATATATATATATATATATATATATATATATACATACAAATACATATATATTAGACGTCTATGACCATGCCTGTGTAAGCGTGACACCAGCTTGACATGAAACCAAGCAATCGATCGAACTTGAATAAGCTGTTCCCATCATGATACTCATCTTATCATAAGCTGGGCCCTTCCAAACACTATTCTTTTGATCCAACAGATGGCAAAGATACCAAGGGCACTTACTTATAGCGAAAAGAATTACATACTGATGGAGCAATAATAATACAATGTTTGCAGGCATATTCTCAACCAGCTTCGCACCCAACCCTACAGAATAACATTTTTGCTGGTGCCAAAATACTAAGAAAGTTGTAAACAAGACTAGTGGGGTCTATTTTAGTATGACATGTCTTAGATTTGAATATGTAAGCTGAGTGTTTCATTTAACTGTATATAAGCCATACAAACGCTCATTCATTTTCGAAAACTGTTATTGTATAGTGAGCATTCATTGAATACTCTTGTTGTCATTCATTATTATTTCCTGAGAAACGGAAATTCAATCTACCTCGCAATATGCAAATCTGTAGTCAGCTAGATTTGTTATAATTTTTTCACAATGATATGCTGTTTCCTAAAACAGAGGGTGGCACAGAAAAAATAAAAACAAAAGAAAGTGGTCATTTATTTCGCAACTGCTGAGTCAAAGATGAAACCCCTTTCCTGAAAACTTCCATAACATCCACTTCTTAAAACATCTACACTGATGACTCATCAGCACCCCTGTTCCATTAACTTTCAATCATTTGTCATCACTCTCTTGCCCTCCTCCCAACCACTGAATTATGCAAAACATCAAGAGACTGATCTAAATGAATGTAATGACCTATTATTTTTATATTATATTGCATATGGGATTGTTACATTTGTCATCATGCATAATTCAGTTTGTTTTGGTACTTTACCTTTACTTTACTTATATTTATCCATTTTATTTCTACATAAAATTGCAAAATATTAGGCAAAGCTATTATAGTGTTGTTTGTCGTATCAACCATTTGAATAAATAGACGTCAGTACATGGAAAGTCAAATAAAGCAGCAGGTTATTGTTTTCTAAAAAAAAAAAAAGGGAGGGGGTGGTCTCTTATATTTTTAGTGATTGATGCAATCTAGAAACCTGAACATTAACGCATTCTTGTTATAGCAAATATATTTCTAAGGAACAGCACACTGCCAGTGCAACTTCATTCAAAAAGTACGATGGAGGTTCCTATTTAAAATCCGGGCACCTAGCCCACAGTAAGCTATGTTCTAATAGCCGGAATCCCTGTATGTACCACAGATACTCTATATCCAAAAATCAAGGCATGCAGCCTATGGTTGGCTATGCCAAATACACCAGAATCCGGGAAAGCAGCACATGCACTAGATACCGAAAATCCAAGTAAGCAACAAAGTACCTACACGGATTTCCTAACTAGATTCTGGAAAATCTGGTAAGCAGCCACTCCATAACAATTAAGAAATAAACGCATAAGAAGAGTCTGATATGTGTAATTACTAATCATTTCCATAAATGCCGATATTTAATATATAAGGTTAAGTTAACTAAATAAATTAACAGATGAATAATTGAATATAGAGAAGGTTACTTCAGTGTATCCACAAGCACGTGAGCATAAAACCCAAGATCATGGAACCCTAAGTCACAGCCCAAAACTTGAGAATTTTTATTAACTAGGTCAACACTGCAAACGCCAACTAAATACGGGACGCCAGGTAATCCAGCTGATACATAGAGAGCACCATAATTCCAATGAATAAAGTATAGCATAGTGGACTGGAGAACTTTACATTGCTTCGAGTAAAAAGGCAAATTCCCGTTTCAAAGGAGATGCATCAGCAATCACCTATGGCTTTGGAGTAAATGGCTAAGTTGTTTATTTCGGTTGGTGACCCTAAAACGCGGCGTTTGGACATTTATAAAACATAAACTAAACTGATCAACGAAATTCTCTCTGTGTCTCTTAATAATCAAAATAATGATGTACTTCAGCAATCTGCATCAATCATACACAAGCGTTTTATATATTTATCGAGACATCTGTTCGTGAGCTCTTCCTTGGGCGAGTCGGTAGAGTTGTGGCCTTGCACTCGTTAGGCCCGAGTTCGACTCTTCGGCCGGCTGATGAAGATTTAGAGGAATTTATTTCTGGTGATAGAAATTCATTTCTCGCTATAATGTGGTTCGGATTCCACAATAAGCTGTAGGTCCCGTTGCTAAGTAACCAACTGGTTCTTAGCCACGTTAAATAAGTATAATCCTTCGGGCCAGCCCTAGGAGAGCTGTTAATCAGCTCAGTGGTCTGGTAAAACTCAAGTATGCTTAACTTTGAGACATCCGTTCATTTTTTCTTTTTGTCTCATCATCCGAAGCCACTCTAGACTAGAGTTAACGATATAACCTTCCCAATTACGGAATCTCTCATGGAAAAATATATAATAAATACCAAAGTTGTTATTTTATAATGATCGAAGGCTTTCCTTGCCCAGAATAATCACATAGGACTGCAGACAATGAGAATAAAGCAATGCCTTTTCTTGAGTGTAACTCTTGAAACAAATTCATACATGGGCGGACTATTTGTATCAGGTTCCCGCTTGATCTTCTGATTATGTAGCCATTCTGGTTTGTTGCTGTTATGCTGCCTATCTGCTACTCGACAGAGACTCTTGAATCCCGGGGGTAGATCACCAGGGTAAGATATCTGGCTTTCCATCACCCAAGGAATACGTCAGTACTAACCTCCCTCACGAATCTGGAAAGCTTAGTTTCTCTAGGAACCTGGCCGGCGTTTACATTATCCCAAGTACTTTTGAGTTGCTTCCAGCCACCGTTAGTATTGAGTTAATAAGGAGCCCGTTCGCTCGTTTTAGATTAAGCCACCCTTGTGCTAACACGGGCACTTGCTCTGGGGCAGCCAGTAAATTAGGACCCCCAGCCACAACCCTATGGCATTTTATTACTTTTGAGTAAAAGTTCACTGTCCTTAAAAATCACTCACTGGTTAAAATTTAAACTTGTGGCCATAAGCACAGTTTCTATTATTATTAAAAATAATGGTCCCTTTGCGGTCCGGATGCGTTTTCCGAGATTTATTCCAATCTCCCCCACTCAGCCACATCGCAATTGTGATAATGTGATGACATAGATCCGGACTTCGCCCTCTGCGTATATTTTCCTAATTTTGTTTTCACAAAGGGATTTACGAAGTACCGGCAAAATTAAATATGAATTTATGCTGTTTATCCTTAAGATTTTTACTCCCAATTTATTGCGATAAGGTAACTTATATTTTTTTTTTCACTGTTGGAATGGTAATGCCGTCTTGCTTTTTTGACAGCCTCGTCCACAAACCAGGCTGGATACGCTCAATAACAAGTTTTTTTTTATATTTGTCTCTTCGTCTAACTAAGCATGATCACAAAATCCATGCACTCTTAGGAAAAGGCCTATGTCCGGATGCGCTCTTAGGTGAAGACTTATGTCTGTATGCGCTCTTAGGAAAAGACCTATATCTTTATGCGCTCTCAAGAAAACACCTGCTCTTAGAAAAGACATATGTCTGTATGCGCTCTTAGAAAAGACCTATGTCTGTATGCGCTCTTAAGAAAAGACCTATGTCTGTATGCGCTCTTAGAAAAAGACCTGTATCGCTCTTAGGAAAAGACCTATGTCTGTATGGCTCTTAAGAAAAGACCTATGTCTGTATGCGCTCTTAGGAAAAGACCTATGTCTGTATGCGCTCTTAGGAAAAGACCTATGTCTGTATGCGCTCTTAAGAAAAGACCTATGTCTGTATGCGCTCTTAGGAAAAGACCTATGTCTGTATGCGCTCTTAAGAAAAGACCTATGTCTGTATGCGCTCTTTATGTCTGTATGCGCTCTTAAGAAAAGACCTATGTCTGTATGCGCTCTTAGGAAAAGACCTATGTCTGTATGCGCTCTTAGGAAAAGATTCTAGCGCTCTTAAGAAAAGACCTATGTCATGCGCTCTTAGAAAAGAATGTTCGTGCAGAAATTCTAATTTCAGTTCCTCTGACGATGAGGGCAGTAATCCTGGCAAAGCGTGAGGATTTTAAGCTTATTTTTTACGATTATACCAAAATTTACACTCAAGAAAATGGCCTTACTTTATCCCACCTTTAAAGAACATGATTGTTCTTCTTAGTCTTCACTGAAGGCAGAGTAGAAACCTTGATTACAATTACCGACCAACTTCAGGCTGAAGTGAATTTAAAAGGAAAGTCTGAACAAAAGAAACGATATCTTTTACCAGTTCCCATCCTTACACAAAGCCAAACGGGAAAAGGCTGCAGATGGCTCAACAACGAAGAATAATAACGATAAGGCTGAGCCCCTTAAAACAATGGCAGTTCTGTCTTTCAAACTCTGAAAGGAGCCTGGCAACAAAAAAGAGAAGTTCCAAACACAAGAAATTACTAAAAATAACGTATAAAATGTACAATACTGATACATATCAGAATCACTCTCCTGGCTACAAGAAGACATATATATGTCGTTCACTGGTTCATAACAAAGAGGGTTTTTATTACAACTACAGCAATCAAAAGGATCAACCATAGACAGAGAATCTCATCAGGAACTGACGCTGCCCACCGAGTGGCGCTGCATGCTTGTAACTAAGCAGGAATAAGTGTTTGAAAATGAGATGTTAATTCCTACTAGCATTCCTACTCAGTTACAAGCATGTAGTTCCACTCGGTGGGCAGCGTCCGTTCCTGATGAGATTCTGTCTATGGTTTTATATATATATATATATATATATATATATATATATATATATATATGTATATATATATATATATATATATATATGTATATATATATATATATATATATATATATATATATATGTATATATATATATTATATATATATATATATATATATATATATATATATATTATAAATATATATATATATATATTTTATATATATATATATATATATATATATATATATATATATATATATATATATATATATATATATATATATATATATATGACTCCAAACGAAGATATATAAAGCATAGAGCAGGGTCCACAAAACACACCAAAAGGCCATAGCAATTTATTCATACGAGACGTTCCGCACATGTACTATGTGCATCTTCAATCTGCAAATATAACAAAGTTCGTTAAAACCTGCAAAAAACTATTTTAAAAATAAAGTTGAGATAAAAAAATTATTGACAAAAATTAAAATTAATATAACTTGAAATGTATATACAGTAAAAAAGAAACCAGTAGTCAACAAACCATTCAAAGGAGAAGGAGAAGAGCGAATGACCAAGACCGACCCCACCCCACTACGACTTCAGTTATGCTAGATAAAGAGGAGAAGCGGAAACGTGTTCAAAGACGGAACAAGCCGTTTGATGTATAAGGACTCAAGGGTAGTTAGGTAATCACTATGGCTTGTTCCACCAATAAGAGAGAGGTGTTTTTTATTTATTTCGATTTTACATATGGAGGCATGGTTCTTTATTTTAGAAAATTCTGTCTTACTCAGTCGAAACCCGTTCTAAAACTGTATCCCACATGGCTACAATATCTCACCTGCAGTAACTTCCGGCAAGATCCAACACAGATACCGGGACATCCCGGGCACGCACTTGAATTTATAAATAATGTTAAGAGCTCATGAAGGTCTGCAGTTTGTCCTTGTAGCTAAAGAATACACCAATCTTGGAGTGGACTGACTGGAATTAATTGCATCTTAAGGCAGCCAAATTCCTGTACAATTATTTTTCAAGTTTGGCTGAAAACTTGTCAGAAATAAATGGGACTGTGGCATATATATTTTTCTTTAAGACATTATAAGAGGGTGTCGGATTAGAGAAGTGTTGTGACAGCAGTCTGTTAATGACTTTAAAAACCGTATTTTCAGGATAGGAGTTCTGTAAGAAAAATTTGACTAAAAACAAAGTCCTATTATGAAAAAGAGACCAACTCGAAGAATAACGAAGAGCCCTATAAACCAAAGTGTATATGGAATTCAGTTTAAAGTTCTTGAAGCATGAGCTATAGAAGTTGTTAGCAAGTCCAGTGTATGTTTTTTCCTATACACAGATGTAGTAAATTCACCGTTGTCTCTGCTTCCACTGATGTCTAAAAAAGGTAGAGAGTTGTTGCTATCTTTTTCCATAGTAAACTTTATATTTTGATGTTGATTATTAATATGGCCCAGAAACATCTCTCTATGCCAAGGTTCCTTGAATAACGCAAATGTTTCATCAACATATCGTCTATAATAGACAGGTTTACACACATCCGGGCCAGTTAAAAAGGTTTCTTCTAAAAAAGACATAAAAATATTAACAAACACAGGTCCCAATGGGGAAACCATGGCAACTCCATCGGTCTGAGAAAAGAGCTGACCATTAAAAACAAACATCGAGTCCTGCACAGCAAGCTCAAGAAACGTCTTTAAAAATTGTCTATTAAAACCATGAAAAACTATATGATCGTCATAAAAAAAATCTTGTCTAAAATAATGTTGATGGTTTCATTCAGAGGCACATCCGTGAAAAGAGATTTTACATCGAAATTTGTCATGTGTAGACCACCATCTTGTAGGACTATTTGTTTCTGGAACTCATAACCATTTTTAAGTGAAAATTGGTTGTAAGCGAAACCACTGAGTAATGAAACATATTATTTTGATATTGTATAAGAAGGCCTGTTAAGGCTGCCATGATGGGTCTGATAGGAACTCTTTTATGTATCTTAGGGAGACCATATAGAATACTACAAGAAGAACCTGTCATAAATAGTTTCTGATATGTAATTTCATCTAAAATACCCTAATTTTTTTATTTTCTCAAAAATCTGTTAATTTTGTCTTCTCTTCTGTAAATGTCCAAGAAGTTTGGTTCTCCATGTGATTGAAATTTTGTATTGTCTGCAAGAATGCTAATAACCTTATCAATATAGTTTGTTTATTGAGCAGCACAACACTTTTCCTTTATCTGGTTTGCAAATAACCAAACTATCACGTTTGCCCAGCTTCTGTAAGATATTCAAATCCTCTTTCCTGAAGAACAGGGTCCAAGACACTTTTAATTTGGTATAAGTCTTATGTAAGAGAAAAGATAATTTATACTGTAAACCATCTAAGTCACTGACCAAATTTAAAACCTTGAGTCTCTGATAAAGCATTTCGAAAGGAAGAAAGAAGTCTGTATACTTAGGTTTGTAGGAAGGTAAACAAAAGTCCAAGCCAAACGATAACAAGAACTCCTCTCTTTTGGAGAGAACATAGTTAGAATAATTAAAAATAGTCATTTCTATGGTTAAAATTAGGAGTAACAACACCTAGGACTTTTAGTTTCTTTTGATGTCGTAATTGTACAGAGGAGACGTAATCATTTACAAAATCATGAAAAAGCTTCTGATACAAAAAACGGTCAATAATTGATAAATATTGAAATAGTTGTTCTCGTAATTGGCAGACAGTCGTATGAGTGCTTTCGATAAGCTTCTGCTTCGTCTCAATCTCCTAGATAGGTCGTCCAGGGCGTTTCTGTAAAATTCAGTGCGATATAACGACGTCCAGTAGAGCTTGAATCTGACGAACTTCGGGTGTACTCCGTTTACAAGATAATACTGTAAGAACTCCTTGTCATATCTGGCCTTTCCTTCCTTTAAGGTCAATTTGTAAATATATATTATAAATAATTTTTTCTCTCAACTTTATTTTTAAAATTGTTTTATGTAAATTTTAACGAACTTTGCTCTATTTGCAGATTGAAGATGCAGATAGTGCATGTGCGAAACGTCCCTTATGAATAAATTACTATGGCCTTTTTGATGTGCTCTGTGGATCCTGCAGCATGCCTTTTATATATATATATATATATATATATATATATATATATATATATATATATATATATATATATATATATATATATATATATATATATATATATATATATATATATATATATATATATATATATATACATACATATATATATGTATGTATGTATGTATGTATGTATGTATGAATCGAGATGTGTGTGTATCAAAGGTGTGACTGGGAGAAAACCTCCAAGTTGCAATAAGAAACAATAGTTGGAGGCGTTGGAAAGCAAGATTGAAGAGAACGGAAGGTAAAGCGCTTAAAATGGATGCTGCTATGGGCCGAAGGGATTAACTGCCTACAGGGAAAATGAGGCAGAGATATCGATTACGTTTTTGAATTCGCGGTACCAAATCAACCATTTGCTCTCCATCGTCCTCGGTATTTTATTGAGGCATATTAGAGTAAAGGATAAAACATAAGTTAGCCATATGGAACCCCTATGCATCTGGGCCGGTACAGTTTATACATTAACCGGTAAACATGCCACTGACAAAAGTGTGAATGCAAACATTTACCGAAATCGACACGAGGACATGGAAACCAGTGCTAAAATGTGAGTTGAACAGATCATCCAACTGGAAATTAAAACTGAAAATGGACAAAATAATTGTGAAATCTTCGTGTTACAAAAACGTGTAGACAACAGTGGGGAACAATTCATAGGCAAAAGAGGCGAGAACAATCACCCGTGTTACTTGCTTGCTTTGCTTCATCCTTATCGCTCAGCACTGCCGTTAAGCCGACACACCGAGTGCGTGGAAACTGACGTAGCAGACGACAGACAGATGCGCGTGCGTAAAACGAACTATCATCGAAACATAAGAAAATGCCCTTAAAGGACGGGCATCTTTTCTTAAGGTACAATAATCCTTATTACAAGGTATATTGTGGTTACCTTCAAAATATTTGACGATAAATATTCCCAGAAAATAGCGTCTTTTACCATGATTCATTGACGTCTGTTGATATTCATCGCAAGGCTTCCAGTTCATAATACGGTTAATTCAATTTAATCGAGCCGTATGCGAGAAGCTTTTGAAGACTGTATGTATACAGCTTCCATTGTCAAGGTACTGGGGAACAATCTGAGTTGAAAGAGTTACCCAATATGTTTGCATGGGAAGGACTATTTCGAAACAGCAAAAAATTACGGGCTGCTCTATGAGCAAGAGCCCGTGCTGGCATAAAGCCAGGTTAATCAAAAACAACAAGCAAAAAGGTTCTACTGGAGACATCAAAAAACAAAATGATGACAATATGAGGAGAAAAGAATCATAGAAAAGAATTCTGCAAAGGTACAACAACTATGGGCAGAGCTAAAAGAATAGGCTGTAAGGTGAAAATGGGTGAAGGTACCTACTGCAGCTAATAATTATTAATAAAATATATACCGAAGGCAAAGAACGGCAATGAAATCCCAGCAACGTGAGCATAGTATGTTCTGAGGATATAATACCTTTAGTGCGGAAGGATGTATGGTATTCTGTCATTTGCCCCCGAGTACAGAACACCTCAAACGTTAAGTTATGTAAAAACAAAATGAATACAACAGACGCAGATACATTGCCGAAAGGAATACAGGAAGAGAAATTTTCGCTCTACGAAAGGGAAGGGAGAAGTATTTTTACAAAAAAAAAAACTAGGTGTTAACCGGTTTATTTTGTACAAGTCATTAATTATGCCCAGAAGGAAATTGTAAGTCAGTTTTTGCAACAAGGAATAAATTAAGGACCTGTATCTCTTTTAATAACAGACTACAAAATATGCGTCACGATTACTGCTGCTGAATGGCACTGCGAAACAGAGAGATCAGTCATTCAACGGAGAACACGACAGTTGACGCCAAGTGTCATTCATCTGAGGTGGGTTCGATCTTTCGTTCTTTGAAACTTGGAATGTCTAAGACCGCCTCACACTTGGGCGGATCAAGTTTTTCTTCTGGATGAAGAGAAGTTGTGCATGATGAGATTCTTTAAAAATGATCAAATGTTCTGTTTGAAAACAACACACCAGGATGTCCTTTACCCTTGCCCATCCTTGTCATTTTTCAAGAGCCCTTTATTTGACTACTGAAAATAGAATACTATCCCTTCTACAAACACCAAGTGAACTACTGTCAACAAAAGTCCATGATATGTAGACGATTCAACAGTTTTATCCTACTGAAGATTCCATAAAAGCAAGTTACAAGGAAATAAAATGATATGAAATGTCCACCGGGACACACCTCCGGAGCAATAAAACTGAAATCATGGGAATCGGCAACTGGGCCACAACCAACCTGGACCCTCACTGGATTAAACGTCGAAGTGCTACTAAAATATTAGGAAGTGAATATCACTATACTTCGAATAAACACAAACCAAATCGACTGACCGTAACAGACGTGATAAACAGAACTGCATCTATGAGAAAAAAACTCTGCTAAAACTATAAACAAAATCTATGGCAATTAACTCTTGATACAGTCAAAAGAAGCAATCACACTAGAAATTTCTTTAACCCACAAATAATGCCTTGGCCAAAAATTCATCAATTTCATCACTTCCACCAAGAGGCATGTTATCACCACTTAGGATGAATTACTATTTATCAGAGAATTAACATTTTTAAGGATTTTTTAAGTTCCCCAACTTTTGCGACTTTGTCACAGGTTGTAAATGATGACGAGAATTTCCTCTCACCCTTTCATTATAAGGTGCAGCTCATTTAAAAGATTATTATTCCGGATGTAAAAGGGCTCTCCTTTACTGCTGGCCTTCGCCATCCTCTAGCAATAAATGTAACTAGAAATGAAAATGGCAGATATCGGTGCATTTGGCTGAATTCTTAGTCGCTTGTAATGATCAACTATGTGATTTAACCGCAAAAGAATGAGGAAGAATGTCAATAACGACGTTAAACTTAGTGGTTCTAAAACGACAGCACTTTCAGCATAAGTGCAGATTTTCTATTGCGTATTTATATCAGTGCTTTAAGTATAAAGCATCAGGAACAGCTAATAAAAGTTTGCATTTTATACTTTTGTTATATATCATTTTATCTGTATTTTATGATGAAGGAAGGAAAATGGCTGTGTTCTTGTTCAGACTATGGATTAAAAAACAAAGATAATACCTTTAGGAGATGACTTATCAATGGAATGTTTAATGGAATGGAATATGAAATCTAGGCCATATGCCAAGCGCTCGGACCTATGAGGTCATTCAGCGCTGAAAGGGAAACTGCGAGTAAAAGGGTTTTAAAAGTGTAACGGAAGGAAAAGCTCGCAGTTGTACTATGAAACAATCGTTGGGAGAGAGTGGAAAGTCAGATAGAATAAAGAGAATAAAAACGGAGGAACAGAAAAAGGAACGAAATGGGTTGCAGCTAGGGGCCGAAGGGACGCTGCAAACAACCTTGAGTAATACAAGTTGTTTAATTAAAGAAAGTACACCATACCACAACGATACCATATATGTTACACGTACGATTTTCGGAAAGAACCGCATGCTTTTGTGATCTCTCCCTATTTTAATAAAGAATCTGAAAATCATTTTCATACAGTTACTCACTCTAATAATAGCATTTCAACTGCACATGTAACGCTTCAAAAAAAAAAGTTAAGTATACCTTAGTTTTACCAGACCACTGAGCTGATTAACAGCTCTCCTAGGGCTGGCCCGAAGGATTAGACTTATTTTACGTGGCTAAGAACCAATTGGTTACTTAGCAACGGACATACAGCTTATAGTGGAATCCGAACCACATTATAGCGAGAAATGAATTTCTATCACCAGAAATAAATTCCTCTAACTCTTCATCAGCCGGTCGGTGGAATTGAACTCCGGCCCATTGAGCGACGGTCTGAAGCTCAACCGACTCAGCCAAGGGAGAGATATGTAACGCTTCAAAAAAAAAAAAAAAATAGGGAGTAGATTATCTTTCCATTTTCTGCATTATAAACATCCTAAGTCAAACACTATAAACAGAATAATCATGAATACTGCAACAAAAAAGGCGGATTTTCTCAGCAGAATTTTCACTGAATTTCGGCATAGATGACTGGCCTTAATAACAATGAGGGAATGTTATTTTCGGATGCGTTTTCTTGACCACAAACGATGTCACAATCAAAATTTAATTAACACAGGTTAATCGGAATCTATGACTTTGTTATTTTTTTACTAACATACTTTTCGTGCTCTTACGTCAACTATTTTTTGGACACTGAATTACGTCACACCACCGAAATAACTTAATGTTAGTTCAATTGTCGATCAATTTGCTATCATGTCACACCTCACTGCACTGGAACATCTAAGCGGAAAATTTATCAGTAAATTAAAATATCCTGCACTTCCAGAGACAAAGTAAAATCAACAGTGCATTTGATGTCTTCAATTCCGTTAACACTCCACTGACCTAAACAGAATATCACACCGACCTGAAATGGTTCTTAAGAACAACCACGAAAACGCAAAACAGGACACGTGCCTCGGATGACTAATGGCAATTTTCAAAGGGATTTTCAGTGAATCTTTCAGACTGCTTTACCAGCAGTACGACCTCTGAGCAGTCTGGAAAATTTTCCGGTGTGGATAGAATACTGAATTTTGGCCAAAGGACAAACACTGGGACCTACGAGGTAATTCACCGCTGAAAGGGAAATTGAGAGTATAAAGGTTTGAAAGGTGCAAGAGGAGAAACCTTTGCAGTGGATAGCAACATGGAAGAAAGAGAATATGAATGGAGGTACAGTAACGTGAATGAAAGGGGTGCAAGCCAGCTAGGGGCCGAAGGGACGCTGCAAAGGCCGTGATAAGACAATGGAAGTTCCATGGAACTAGTTATGTCCCTTACCCCCTGGCAAAAAATACTCTCTCTGACAGCGCAAAACTCCTAATGGGATGTTTTACTTATTTTTCAATATCCGTCAAAGTGACTTCTACTGCTACGGTACCAAAATCTGTCCACTTGTCCAATAGTTTAGTTTTAGGTTATAAATGACCAGTTAAAAAAGTAATTTTGGTATGAACTACCTTTGCATCTGAAAGCCCTCACCCTGGAAGAAAAAACGCTGATTTTTCTGACCAAAAAGCAAACAGAAATTTAGTTCATCATGCCTGTAAAAATTGATTCAAAATCCAAAAATATGTCACTAGTAGACATAATCTGATAGTTAATAATGAAAACAAAACGCTGGAATGGAACATAAAATTTAGGCCAGAGGCCAGGCGCTGAAAGTGAAACTGAGAGTCAAAAGATTTTTAAGGTGCCATTGGAAGAAACCCTCGCAGTTGCAATAAGAGACAACTGTTAGAAGTCGGTGGAAATTAACATGGAAGAAAGAGAATATGAACAGAGGTACAGTAAAAGGAGTGAAAGGGGCTGCAGATAGGGGCCGAAGGAACGCTGCCTCTACTCCCCCCGACAGGGGAAACCGAGATGTTACCCAAAGAAAAAAACCAGATTTTGCCCGGTGTCTACAACTAAGTACTATTTATTGACCCTACTATCATTCTTCTGCCTGTTGTTTACTGCTGTCACGCGACCTACCTGATTTAAACTATCGTAATCTAAAAGTTAGCACAGCTAATCATCAGGGCTGATCGTTAATGACAAGGATTCCCGAGTCACACCCACCATTTCCGACACTTGGCGTCCAAGGCAAGACTATTGGGTGGCCTCTTCTAGCTGAAAACTTCAAAATACTTCGTAATTCCTCTAATGACATGTCACTGTCCTTTAATTGTAACCTTTAACTGCCAAAATTGAACCTACTCTTGGGACTCACGGACCTTTAACAGAGGTATTCTGATCTTATGCAAGATTTAGGGAATGTGGCGTTTTGTGCTTTTAGTGCTTAATTTTAGTCTTTAATTTTCTCCCTTCATCAACTTCAACAGGTTGTTCAACTGGTAACTTACACTTTACATATTGTGTTTTTACGCTATTTTTTCACGTTTTTCATATTTTTTTATTCATTTTTGAGTTTGATATGCCTTTAGCACATCTCAGGTGTTTTTTTTTTATAGTTGTAATTTTCTCCATCTCCTTTCTTTATATCTGAAAAACACGTGCATGCAAGTCAGTTATTGTAAGTAAGGCCTCCTCTATCTATAACAATTATAAAACCATCGAAAGATGGTCTCTTGTTTGTCAAATTTTCATAATTTGTATTTAAACAGAGATCTCTCGCATTCACAATTGATCCCAAATCACCTTTTCTCGCCGAGAGCAACCAGATTTTCTGAACAGTAGCACCATTGTGCAGAGGTCCCTTATTCCTCACGCCGATGGACTGTGGAACAGTCTCCCTGAGGATGTCGTGCAATTGAGTCTTCAAAATGTCAAGCGAAGAACCAACGCATTACCAACCTAAAACAATTCTCCTGTCTTTTAATAACTTACTTGCATTTTTATCCATTTATTTATTAATTTGTTAATTCATATTTTCTTTTCTAATAACTAATCTCTTCTTCTCTTCTCCCATTACCTTCTGTCACTTCTAATGACCACCACATTCTTTAGAAGCAAGAATTTCAAGTCAATAGTCCCCGTGGGCTTGCTCCATGTCAAAAGGGTTCATGTTCTGGATAATAATAATATTAATAATAATATAATAATAATAATAATATAGACGCACTGCACCACTAACCTCATATCTTACCTCCACTTTCTCAGTTACTGGATATGAAGGCTTTCCGCCTCCAACAGTTTTATTTTATTTATCGAGTAGTTTCTAGTGATCGCCTCCTCCTCCTTCCCAACACTTCCGAATTATCAATTCCTTTCACGGACCTATTGTCCTTTATTCTATCCACAGGACATAACGATCACAAAATCCTCTGATCTGACCTTTCCCCTTCACCTGACCTTTTTACCACGTCATCACATTTGCTTTCACTGCAATTCTTCTACCATGCACTTTACGAAATCAGTTCATCTTAACACCCTGATCTTTTATATTCCTTCCTTTCTGTCACCTGTCTCCTTTCCACCATCAAAATCCAACCATACACTTCCGCTTTACTAAATAACGTAATGTCCTTGTAATTCTTAATCTCCCATAACCTCTCACATCTAAACTAGCTCCCTATATCTTGAGTCATTATGCCCTGTCTCTAAGCCATGTACGGAATTCAAAAATTCTTCAAATGTTCACTCCAATGACTTAACTATATTCAATTCAGAAAGAATCTCATTCACATAAATTAATCTAAGATCCCTTTACCCGTTCTCTTTGCATTTACTTTCCTGCAGAACAACTTCTCATTCTCCCGAAAGCACTTCATCACATTCTCTTCCCGACCAACCTTTTCATTACTGCTGTTCTATTACTCTTTCACTTCTTGCCTACCTTATCCATCTTTCTGCACTCATTTGCACAACCTTCCCTCAATGGCACCTTCAATAATCTGTGTCCTTCGCTAAACCTCTACTTTCTTAATCCCAGCCCTCAGTGTTTTTATCTCATATTACCCTCCTAACGCCAAAAATGCTTCTAATGAATCTGTGACTGCATCCTGTAATTCTAGACATTCCACATACTCCATCTACTCATGTTTCTTTAATTGCTGCCCATTTTCCATCATTTTTCTTACGTGTTCTCCTTATTAAGGCCATTTGTCTTGACATTTACAGACACATTTTCACCCTTTCCTCTCCAAACTGAGCTTCCCCCTACCTCTCGCACTCTCTCAAACAAGTAATGGTCAAATATATCTCCATCCACTCTTCTTCCTCGTTACATCCACCAACTTGTTCCCCCAACTAAACATACCTTGAATATCCTTTCGAAACCATGTATTTCAAGTCTAGCACCTTTCTACATACATTCCTACAAATTTCTGTATTTCCATTTACTCCTGGAATTTCCTATCAACTAATAACACAACTTGCTTTGTCAAATACCCAAGAATTTAAATCACGTAGACCAACCACTCCTTCACATTCTCCAAACTTCGCCATTCATGGCCAATACATATTCACTATAGAATGTTATCTTCTGCCACATTAAACCTTACCATCTAACTAGCGCATGTGCACTCTTACCTCGTTCCCACTCTTGCTAACACTAAAAGAGGCATTTTCCTTATCCTAGCTCAGAACATTTCATATATTACGCAAAATAACTCTTGTCCACCAGCTCTTGCACACAATACCTCTTCACCTTGATCTTGCTAAGTACTAATGCTTCTAGTTTTCTCTCCTTAAACAAATCAACAACCATATATTCTTCTTCTTAATGATACTCAACCACCATAACTTATTTCATTTTTTCAATCGTTTTAACATCAGTACAATATATGGGGTTTAGAGCACTGTGCTCTCAGCCATTTGGCGATTTTCATGCTATGCAGAGCGATAGGAATGCAATTTCTTTTTCCTTTCCTAGCAGCCCACAGGCATAAATGCACGGTTGCCACTGATCTAAGAGGAGGCTCCTCTAACATTTAGGGGCCATTTCATCCTACGAAGGGGCCAACAACCCTTCACTTAGGGTACAGTCTGTCTAATTCCTAAACCACTAGAACTTCCTAGTTTTTTTCATGCGATACATCTATCTATATACTGTACACTGGTGCCATACAGTCAATCTCGACTGGGCTAAATGTAATTTAGTAAACGAATATTTTCTTTTAGGCAACATTAACTTGGACCACAGAGAAAAACTACATTAATATTAACGATGAAAGTCTACTCGTCATACTCTATGGGTCTAATAATTCTGTCTATTTAGGATTGAGCTTGAAATGATCAAGATCGTTATACGTATATGCACAGATGTAACAAGCTTCAAAAGTTACCTTTGCTACGACAAGGAGGAATAAACACCGTGTACTCGCTGCTTCCTTTCGTCTTCCTCTGTGGTTCAAAGATAATGAATCGATCGCTGCGCAACAGTTTTCGTAACCTCATGATACATATTTCAGGTGTCGCATTCTTCTCGAGACCCAATACAGCTAAGGTAATATCTTACCTACAGCCGAGGGCTTGTTATCAACTTCTTTCTCAGACCAATAATTACGCCAAGTGTGTACCATTACGTAATCGTTGCCCAATTACTACCTTATTTTCCAAACCTGACGACAGAAAAAATAAACGAATCATCACTCTGGGGCGTTGAATGTTACCTATTTCTTTATGCACATGCAGCTCACAGCCTTTGTTTAACTGGGTCGAAAACAAGTAAACTCTTCCACAACCACTAACTGAACATAAAACGAATCTACAAAAACCAAAATGGGCAAACTCATCACATTTTTTTTTTTTTTTTTGTAGACTGAGACTGAGTGGTAGGGAATGTGGTGAGGACAGGTGAGGGGAAGGGAGCGAAAAGGGGTCGGGTGGCAGCCGTTAAGGTACAAGGTCAAGAGGGCGACAAAGGATTATATGGTGTGATAAAGTGAAGGTGGATTTGTAGAAGGGCTTGGGAACTGAACTGAATTGTGCCTTGTAAGAGGCTAGTTTATTGGACACCCCCTCCCGTCCTGTGAGAGGCGTAGCATCAGTAAAAGATACGTATACAGGACGCCCAAAAGGGTTGAGTCACAAAGTGGAAAAACCCCTCTCATAAGTAGTAAGTACAGTTCGAGCTAAACATATATATATAATCACATTTACATCTATAGAAAAAAATAGACAAAAGAAGAGGAGTGATACTCTCCCCTAAAAGGAGCACTCGTCTGAGGTTGAATAATAGTAGTAACCTACATGTCAGGAGAAATAATAATAATGATAATAATGGTGGTCAAAACGCATACCCATACCAGGTACTAATAATGACAATGTTCACAGCCTAGGCTACATTAATTGTAACAGTGGGATCTGCATGAGATCACATATACAAAACAGATAGACAAGGATTGAAAAATTGTAGCAGTGTCACTAGTCTTGACTTAAATAAATACTGTCATTATTACATTAATAATAATATTCCTAATTTGTCGTTTTCTGGGCCACATCAAAAATTTATTTGGGAATTGCAAAATTCGTAAACCTTTCAAGTATGTCACTGATAGATGTATTATGTGGTCCTCCAAAGTAAAGTGGTAAGACTGTCATTCCTATACTCCTGTCATGACAGTGGTGAAGTGAATGTCCATCAGTTTCATTGTCTTGCATACTTCAGAAGCTATGGCCAAAAGAAAATTCCTATTTCGCTTTCTATCCTTAAAGATGACTTTGAACTTGACCTCACTTTTGCATATCGCAAACAATTTCTCGTAAGAAGTTCCACAAGCGGATAGGATGATGTTCGACTTCCATCTAAATCCATATAGTATCCAGATTAACTAAAGGTTAACCGCATAAATTCAAAATATATTTATGTACCCTAGATTACCAGATCTCGATATACAAATAAAAAAATCATCGAAATGTGACTAGATTGCCATACATAAAAGTGCCCGATTAAGGCTATTTATGAGGAGGAAAAAGGATACAAAAACGCGTAAGGGAGAACCCTCCTGTACATCGGGTAAAGTCACGTAATAATTACACCATAATAAGAACAAGATGTCTTGGTCGCTGATTTTTTTCCTCCTCTCTCAACCACTGGGATTCTCTTCCTGCTTCCGTTTTCCTTTGAAAGCCCGGTCTGTCGCTTCCTTTGGGATGAGGACCCTCCTCTTCCGTCCCTCTTTTTTCTAGCCCCCCCTTCCCCCACCGATATAGTAAGGGAGTATTGGCTCCGGCCCCTCACGTCATTGCGTTTGAAACCAAAAAAGTCAATGCGATACAAAAGTTATCTAGAAACTTTGTACAATTAAAACAGAAACGTCAGAGAATCACAATGCATTCACCGTGCGTTCTTGGATTCAGTGAATTCATTTGAAGACGACCAATGCTCGAAACAACACTGAGACATATGAAACACTTTTTTGAGGGGAAGCCTAAAACATGGGATATTAAATTACGCTTTGGGCTACCTATGGCAGAAGGCAGTCAGAGAGAGCAAAGAACGAAGGGGTTCTGAGGCAACTTACAGAAATGCCCTTCCTATTGGTGGTTTGGTGATACAAAGAATTTTGCCGAGTAGCCAATAACCAAGGGCAAACACACACAAACAATAACTCCATGGTAAAACCGGATAAATGGAAACGCTCGCCCTCTCATGTTTACGAGATTTTACTAACCTTTTGTAGGTTTGCTGCCTATTTCAGAATCAATTTTTTCACCGATGAAAGTTTCTGTCAATGTACTGTGACGCCGCTCTCATAATCTCAACCACAAAACAACTAAATCCACCCACAGAAATAAAAGTAGAAAGAAAGCTTAATTTGATGCCCTACATTTTCAAACAAATAAAATATAATACAACACTAAGATTCTTGATGAAATGTGCGCGATAGAACCTTCAAAACGGGATATCAGAAAACTAATTCATTCTACTTTCATTTGTGCAATCACTAACATTATGACGATGGCAGTAGAGGCATTCAATGACGCACCAGAGGGCTGAATTGTGGCAACTAATTGCAGCAATACCTACTGCCGCTCCGCTGGCGGGATTCGAGTCGAGATTCAAGAGCACAACAGCGCCGCCATCCTCCGTCTTAATTAAGCGGGGTGATGATGTAGCTGGTGTGCGGATATGTTTGTTCTAATTTGTTCTAACGGAGCAAAACCATGAAAACACGACAGCTTAAAAAGTTCGTTAGTTACTGCAATGCATAAACAACGGCAACCTTCAATATGTACAGGAAATCTGGCAGGTCTTAACCTGAAGAGAAAAAGGTAACTATTAACACTTTACCGCAAACTCCAACTGGTCACTTTGAACATTAAAAAAAGGAACGGCAAGTCCTTCAGTAATTTGACCCACACATTCAGCATGAATAGCATAAGTGGTAAATTTTTAAGACAAAAAATTGTACCGTTCATGAAAAATGGTAACATTTAAGATCGTCATTAACACGTTTCAAGACGGTAGACTTTCAATTTATTTAAATGATTGAAATTTGCGAAAAAGCTTGAGTTCAGCGTAACCCTCACTCTTTGCATCATTTCGTCTTGTGTTAAATGTTGAAAACTTTAAACGGGAGGTGATTATAAACGCTGAGTCCTCATCGATTCAAACAACGGTTAGTCATGAAATGAAAAAGCACCTTGCTAAAATTTTACGACATAACGAGAGGGTACCTTTCAAAACGGCAAAGGAAGCTTACATTGACTTTGCGCTCGTTCAAATATGAATCTGTTCATTTCCAGGTTTTATTACTCTCTAGATACGTCTTCAGCCCAATATCTTGAAAATGATAGTAAACTACAGAATCGTAGTTGGATCGCCTGGCTTCGCTACAACACAGCTGTTAACAGTACGATTTCTTTTCTTCAATCTCGTCTTTTATGAGAGAATGACAAAGAAGATATGGAAAAGGCTTGGACAAGTCCTCCGCACCAGAGACGTTGGAAGACCCACACTTAACAGGATGAGAACTGAGGCAGGAGGCTGGAGATGAGTGGATATGTGTGAAAGTAAAAGCCAAGCCAGACATGAGTTTTGGAGTTTCACAGAGACCCTTAGCGTGGCACCGTTGGAGGCTATCATGACCCTGAATATGGATTTCTACTTTTAACATACGATCCGACTCAATTCATAATAGATATAAGAAATTGTTATATAAAACCATCAACAATAAATAGTGTTTCATACTCCTCCAGTGCGGCAAAGGGTGAAAATGACAGTAGTATATGGATATCACATAATTGCACGATAAACGCATTGTTATTTTAATGGTGCTTGGCGTCATTAATAAAATATGCTACGTTCAGCCGGACAGACAGTTCTTGAGAAAAATGCAGTTACACAATTTTGATGATTAATGTAAATCAGAAATTTCGTAACTGCAAATGTAGAACTTCTTTAGCAAATGAAAATGTCCACAAAAACTATTTTGAGTGAGCTTCCTTACACAAGCTGTAAGAGGAAGACTTTTTTGACACATCACTTACCAGTTTGCCCCTTTGTACACTGGATGGCTGTCTGATAATACAAAGAGCCACTGTACCATCTACTTGGTATATATATAATCAAAACGATAAATTTCCTGCAAAGGGAAAACTAAACAACTAAAACCCAACGCAATAAAATATATTTTCGCTTTTCTATACGATACAGCAAGAGGAATGCAAGTCATCAAAGGCATCACTTAATTGCATCAGGGAGAAATTCCAAGAGAGAGAGAGAGAGAGAGAGAGAGAGAGAGAGAGAGAGAGAGAGAGAGAGAGAGAGAGAGACTTGAAAGCTATCATTTGATTGGATTCAAGAGACTAGTCGAAGGATCTGATATTTTAAGAAAGTAAAGTTTACAGCAAATAATGACATGTCTTTATTTGAATATATACAACGAAACAAGAATGGCAGAGCATCCGTTGTTACCAAAGGCGATAAAGAGGAGGAAATGCTTTTCTGGGCGAAGATTATTGCTGACAATCTAATTGCCTCAAAACAACAGGAAAAGACGCATCTGGATCTGAACAAACGTTGTAGAATTGGGTGCGTCACATGTATGTAAATTCGAAATTAACTAAAGGATTGTTCTAATTTACCACGCTACCTTCGGGAAGGAGAGAGAATATACTGAATAAACAAGGAATAAGTAATCATTAAATTATGTGCTAACTCCCCGTAAGGATTTGTTATCCTCAAGAGGAGAGAACTTGCAAATGTATGGTAAGCAGATAGTCCGAGTGAAAAAGAGGAACGACGGGGTTTGATGATGTGGAATAATCATGGGAAAAGGGAAAAGGG